>NW_026732800.1:0-34226 GCF_028476545.2 Physella acuta
ACACGAAAACACACGGAAGACCTACTCACATCTGATAAAGAAACTAGCCACTCCACTACATAACAGAATCCAATGGTGCAAAATATACAGCGATATAGACACAACAGAGACTTTTAGAAATCTTCATAGGAAATCCATCACACCCAAAGCTAGGGAGATCACATACAGATTGATCTTCAATTTGACTCCGATCTACCAAATTATGCCAGCTAATAAGAAGAGAAACACAGGTTGTGTACTGTGTGGACAAGATATCAGAGAGACAGAAACCCATTTATTCCTAACATGTCCCACAATACAGATGGCTAAACGGGCGCTAGAAGAAGAAATCAAGGTAGATAATAAAGCCCTTACTATCGACGGGGCGATAACTCTAAATAAAGTACCCAAAAAGCCCGTGGCTGCAGAGAGAGACAAAAACATTTATGCCTTAGCGACATACAGACAGACTATCTGGCAAGCAAGAAACAAGGCGAAGTATGACAAGAAAAGATTTACCAACAAAACACTAAAGACAATTTTTTGTGAGAGTATGAACAAATATGTGTGAATGTTGAAGTCCACGTTTTTGTAGAAATGTATGCAACTGATGTCCTTGTATAACAAATATGTGTACAATGTTATGCTGATGTTGATGTAAATATTTTCAGAAATAACTTTTATAAAAAAAAAAAAAAAAAAACTAAAGATTTCCGTGGAGAGGAGCATTATAATGAGTCTTAGAAGACTATTTTTCACGCCCTACGCTGTAGGGTGAATATTTCCAATGTAAACATGAGTGGGTGACTACATAATTTGTTGTTTTTAACCCTGGGATAGAAAATGAACCCTGCCGTTGGGAGGTTTCGTTTCCTTTGGCACGTTTTTCCGTGGCCTTGGACGGAACCGGACAACTCTTGTCCGATGGCCATGCATAATTAGTGAGTACATAAATCAAAAAAGATTTCAAATACGTCTAGGTTCAGTGCCGAAGAACCAAATCAAAACCAACTACTGTTCTGTCTAGACTTTATTATTATTATTTATTTATTTTTAAACAACTCACTCGTTTCGATTCCAACAAACAACAGTTCAGACTGCTGGCAGAACAACAGTCGGTCACGCGCCTCAAAGCAATGGCGTCATTTTATTTTTTGTTAGTTGGGTGACGTGTACTTCCCCTAACAGTTTAGTCTCAAGAAAGCTAGGCGGCCCGCCATCGCATAATTTCAAAGGTACATGGGAGCTAAGTTGGATTGGTATTAAAGGGAGACAATCTTCTGTCATCGTCGGATTGGTTTGTAAGCGTTTGTCCACGGGTGGAATGCGCTCGCGGAGAAGGGAAACGTTGTCCACCGGACAGGTCTGAGTTCTGAACGATGTAGCCTAGCCTTCAGTACGACCAACACAGTCTCCGCGGCGAACTCTTTTTGTTTTCAGAGGCACATTGCTGTCAGCCGAAAACCATGCGATTCCAGCTGATCCGGTTTAGGGCAGACCGGAAAATTTTCCCCCAGACAGACACTCTGGTTTCTCTTCACATCGAGTAAATCTTTCGCCTTTTACTAAAGATTTCCGTGGAGAGGAGCATTATAATGAGTCTTAGAAGACTATTTTTCACGCCCTACGCTGTAGGGTGAATATTTCCAATGTAAACATGAGTGGGTGACTACATCATTTGTTTTTTTTAACCCTGGGATAGAAAATGAACCCTGCCGTTGGGAGGTTTCGTTTCCTTTGGCACGTTTTTCCGTGGCCTTGGACGGAACCGGACAACTCTTGTCCGATGGCCATGCATAATTAGTGAGTACATAAATCAAAAAAGATTTCAAATACGTCTAGGTTCAGTGCCGAAGAACCAAATCAAAACCAACTACTGTTCTGTCTAGACTTTATTATTATTATTTATTTATTTTTAAACAACTCACTCGTTTCGATTCCAACAAACAACAGTTCAGACTGCTGGCAGAACAACAGTCGGTCACGCGCCTCAAAGCAATGGCGTCATTTTATTTTTTGTTAGTTGGGTGACGTGTACTTCCCCTAACAGTTTAGTCTCAAGAAAGCTAGGCGGCCCGCCATCGCATAATTTCAAAGGTACATGGGAGCTAAGTTGGATTGGTATTAAAGGGAGACAATCTTCTGTCATCGTCGGATTGGTTTGTAAGCGTTTGTCCACGGGTGGAATGCGCTCGCGGAGAAGGGAAACGTTGTCCACCGGACAGGTCTGAGTTCTGAACGATGTAGCCTAGCCTTCAGTACGACCAACACAGTCTCCGCGGCGAACTCTTTTTGTTTTCAGAGGCACATTGCTGTCAGCCGAAAACCATGCGATTTCAGCTGATCCGGTTTAGGGCAGACCGGAAAATTTTCCGCCAGACAGACACTCTGGTTTCTCTTCACATCGAGTAAATCTTTCGCCTTTTACTAAAGATTTCCGTGGAGAGGAGCATTATAATGAGTCTTAGAAGACTATTTTTCACGCCCTACGCTGTAGGGTGAATATTTCCAATGTAAACATGAGTGGGTGACTACATAATTTGTTGTTTTTAACCCTGGGATAGAAAATGAACCCTGCCGTTGGGAGGTTTCGTTTCCTTTGGCACGTTTTTCCGTGGCCTTGGACGGAACCGGACAACTCTTGTCCGATGGCCATGCATAATTAGTGAGTACATAAATCAAAAAAGATTTCAAATACGTCTAGGTTCAGTGCCGAAGAACCAAATCAAAACCAACTACTGTTCTGTCTAGACTTTATTATTATTATTTATTTATTTTTAAACAACTCACTCGTTTCGATTCCAACAAACAACAGTTCAGACTGCTGGCAGAACAACAGTCGGTCACGCGCCTCAAAGCAATGGCGTCATTTTATTTTTTGTTAGTTGGGTGACGTGTACTTCCCCTAACAGTTTAGTCTCAAGAAAGCTAGGCGGCCCGCCATCGCATAATTTCAAAGGTACATGGGAGCTAAGTTGGATTGGTATTAAAGGGAGACAATCTTCTGTCATCGTCGGATTGGTTTGTAAGCGTTTGTCCACGGGTGGAATGCGCTCGCGGAGAAGGGAAACGTTGTCCACCGGACAGGTCTGAGTTCTGAACGATGTAGCCTAGCCTTCAGTACGACCAACACAGTCTCCGCGGCGAACTCTTTTTGTTTTCAGAGGCACATTGCTGTCAGCCGAAAACCATGCGATTTCAGCTGATCCGGTTTAGGGCAGACCGGAAAATTTTCCGCCAGACAGACACTCTGGTTTCTCTTCACATCGAGTAAATCTTTCGCCTTTTACTAAAGATTTCCGTGGAGAGGAGCATTATAATGAGTCTTAGAAGACTATTTTTCACGCCCTACGCTGTAGGGTGAATATTTCCAATGTAAACATGAGTGGGTGACTACATAATTTGTTGTTTTTAACCCTGGGATAGAAAATGAACCCTGCCGTTGGGAGGTTTCGTTTCCTTTGGCACGTTTTTCCGTGGCCTTGGACGGAACCGGACAACTCTTGTCCGATGGCCATGCATAATTAGTGAGTACATAAATCAAAAAAGATTTCAAATACGTCTAGGTTCAGTGCCGAAGAACCAAATCAAAACCAACTACTGTTCTGTCTAGACTTTATTATTATTATTTATTTATTTTTAAACAACTCACTCGTTTCGATTCCAACAAACAACAGTTCAGACTGCTGGCAGAACAACAGTCGGTCACGCGCCTCAAAGCAATGGCGTCATTTTATTTTTTGTTAGTTGGGTGACGTGTACTTCCCCTAACAGTTTAGTCTCAAGAAAGCTAGGCGGCCCGCCATCGCATAATTTCAAAGGTACATGGGAGCTAAGTTGGATTGGTATTAAAGGGAGACAATCTTCTGTCATCGTCGGATTGGTTTGTAAGCGTTTGTCCACGGGTGGAATGCGCTCGCGGAGAAGGGAAACGTTGTCCACCGGACAGGTCTGAGTTCTGAACGATGTAGCCTAGCCTTCAGTACGACCAACACAGTCTCCGCGGCGAACTCTTTTTGTTTTCAGAGGCACATTGCTGTCAGCCGAAAACCATGCGATTTCAGCTGATCCGGTTTAGGGCAGACCGGAAAATTTTCCGCCAGACAGACACTCTGGTTTCTCTTCACAACGCGTAAATCTTTCGCCTTTTACTGAACGTGACCTAGTTTCAAGATTTGTGTTCATTTATATTTCGTGGACTGTGTTCTGTGTTTTAACTGTGACACATTTCAAACACCACAGTGAGTATGTCATCAACCATTAAACTTACCATCCCTGGCCTACCCACCAGCCTACACCTTCCAAGAACTTTAAAAGTTGAAATAAAGTTCAGAGCCGGAAGCACCATCCACGTGGATGATAGAGTTATCGAAATTGTAACTCAGGCTGTCACCAAAATAAACCCTGATGAGATTTTAAAAGTCTACAATCTAGGACGGCCCACAGAGTGGTACGTCACCCTTAAAAGTCAGGAAGTGTACACCACTCTCCACATGCGGGAATTCACCACCAATGACTACGGCATAACACAAGTGGTGTTTACCCACGTGGACAAGCCTGTGTTGTACGGTGAACTCCACTGGGTACCACCGACGTTTACCGAAGACACGGTTACAAAAATAGTAGAAAATTTCGTCATCCCCAACACCCAGATTACTGTTAAACCTCTCAGAAAAGGAGATAGATGGGCGGTAATCATCAACTCTAAGATGCCGGTTGAGAAACTACCCCATTATCTTGAAGTGGTAATGGGAGATCTTACCCACACCATGTTGCTTCTGTTTAGAGGCAGAAGGCAAAACTGCCATCTATGCCACACCAGCAGACATCACCCAGGCCAATGCAGAAGAGAAGATATCAGATCAAGGGATGACATCATCTTGACGGACGACAAAAAATACGTTGATGGGAAAGCTGTAGAGGAGGTGAGAATGATGGACAGACAAGATTCGACCGAAGAAGATCCCCTTAAGCCTACCACCTCATATGCGACCGCAGTAACCAAGACAACACCCATGACACATACAACAGAAGACACGACAACGCCATTGACACAAGAAACACCCACGGCATCACTGAGTCAAACAACGGATAACGCTAAACACACCGGCCAGTTCGCTGCGTTCATGCAAGGGAAAGCAGCCCTAACCATGAACCCCAAGGACCACTCAGCCAGGCCAAAACACACATCAGCTGATGACAAGGTGAAGACAGGCAAGCGACCCAGCGGTGACTCACCAAAACAACACACGGGGAAAAAACCGACCACTAGATAGATACATGCGACCTTACACCAACAAGAATGGCTAGTTCAACGAATAAAACTAATATAGGACAACTCACAATGATAACCATCAACATCAAGGGGGCAAAAAAGAAAGCTGATCTAATAATATCACTCATAAACACCTTCAAAACAGACTACATCCTTCTACAAGAAACTAATTTTAAAAATAAGTATAAGGCAGATAAATTTATAAGTAGCTTAGGCTTAGAAACAACTGAAGCATACCATAGTTTAGGAGAGAACTGCAAGGGAACGTCAATAATTAAAACATCAGACAAATACAAGACATTGCAAACATACACCGACGAGAATGGAAGACTGGTGATTATAACAGTCGGGGACAACAGCACGCAGTTCACCATTGTCAACATATACGCCCCCGTGGTCAAATTAGAACAAAGGCTCTACTACAAGCATTTGAAACGTACCCTGAAAAAAGAGTACAAGGACAAGCCAATCATTCTGGCTGGGGATTTTAATCTAGTGATAGACAAGAAAGACTTGATAGTTCAAAACGATAGAGAAGAAATACGAATGGCAGAGGACAGAGAACAAATCCAGTCATTAAACAAAATAATAGAGCAGTTCAATCTAGTAGACACATTTAGGAAGCTACACCCACATAAGATAGAGACAACATACTGTAGCCCGTCAGGGAAAAGTTACTCAAGATTGGACAGAGTATATGTCAACACAAACAACACAATTAGGAAAGTAGTACACCTGAAAAGAACTTTACAGTACACAGATCACAAGGCGACACTGGTGATGTTAAACTCACCAGTTAGCACACGTCAACGCAACACATACTGGAAACTAAACAACGCCCTTTTAACAGAACCTATATACATCGCAAATATAAAGGAAACGATAGCAAGATTCATAACCACTCAACCAAGCACTAATTTCATAGATCTTTGGGAAACTTTCAAAATTGAAGTCAAGGAAATATCCATTAGAATTGGAACATATTTGAAGAGCGAGAGACAGAATAAAGAGAAAGAATGTTTAGAGACCCTGCACATACTAAAATCATTCCATGCTGGTGAAGATGTAGTGGCAAAGTACGAAGACGAACTGGAAGAAATTAGGAAATATAAATACAAGGGAGCCTTAGTGAGGAGTAGGTTGGACATAGCAGGAACAGAAGACCCGACACACCACAACATAATACTCGAACAAATCACTCAGAAAAACAAAAACATTCAGTGTATCGTGGACAGGGACGGCCAGGAGACTACAGACGAAAGCAAAATCACTCAGGCGTTTCACCAATACTACACGAAGCTGTACAGGAAAGAGCAAACAAGGGGAGACAAGGAAGACGAGTACCTGTGTAACGCACGCCGCCTAGACGACACGGACAGAGAAAAACTGGATGAACCTATCACAATAAAGGACATCGAAGAAACAATACGACAGTTAAAAGACAACAAATCCCCTGGACCCGACGGATTAACGGCAGAATTTTACAAGTCTTTCACTGCAGAAATAGGGCAACTTTTGTTAAACACGTTCAACGACATGACAGACAAGAAAATGTGCCACGAAAACTTCAACAGATCGTTCATCACCCTAATCCACAAGCCAAACACTGACGAAAAACAGATGAAAAACTACAGACCTATATCGCTACTCAATACAGATTACAAGATTTTAACAAAAACGTTAGTCAGAAAGTTAGAGCCTTATCTCCACAAAATAGTGCACACAGACCAGCAATGCAGCATCACAGGAAGGAACATCTTAAACCATACGCACTACATTAGAGACCTCATCCAATATACACATGAAAAAGAAGCACAAGCCTTTTTACTGAGCCTTGACCAAGAGAAGGCTTTTGATAGAGTGTCTCACAGCTTTTTACTTAAAATAATAGAAGCCAATAATCTGGGGAATTACATATGCACATGGATCGACATTATTTACAGGAATGCTGTTAGTCACCTTCAAATCAACAGATGCATCACAAGACCGTTCCAGATTCAAAAATCTGTCAGACAAGGCTGCCCTTTGTCCCCTGTGTTATATATACTGACATTAGAACCCCTTTTGGAAAAAATTAGGCTCGACACACAGATTAGAGGAATTGACTGTCCAAACACGCAGAACAGAAAACTTTTTGCTTACGCTGACGACACGACATTTAGCCTACAGACAGAAAAATCTCTAATAGCTGTAATCAACCACTTCCAAGATTTCGGACAAGCAAGCGGCACGAAAATAAATTTAGACAAGACGCAAATCATGGGCTTAGGACGATGGAAGGAGAAGCAAACTTACCCTTTGAACTTGAAAGCGACTGACAGACTGAAAATTTACGGAATAATTTTTGAGAACGATCCCCATAGAAAACACGAGGAAACTTGGGAAAAGATGACTGACAAAATCAGTAGTAAACTAAACAAATATAAAAATAGCGCAACTACCATCTTCGGACGAGCGGCCATCGTTAACAGATATATAACACCCAAGTTGATATATGTAGCCACAACATCAACCGTCCCTAAAGCCACCATTCAAGGAATCAATCAAAAAATCAGAGAATTCATTTTTAAGAACACAGTCAGAACCATTAACCACTGCACGTTAATTCAAAATAAATTACAAGGAGGGATAAACCTACATGATATCCAAACCAAAATCAACTCACTCAGAATAAAACACGTCGGCAGAATAGTCAGTGACCCCCCAAATCATCCGCTAGCACATTACTATTTAGGACTTAGACTGAACAAAATACTCAAACATAATAATAGCACGCCGCATTTCGGAGGAGAGAAATTAAGCGCTTTCTACATTGAATGTCTAACCAGCCTGAAAGGGAACGAAAAATTCATACACGAAAACACACGGAAGACCTACTCACATCTGATAAAGAAACTAGCCACTCCACTACATAACAGAATCCAATGGTGCAAAATATACAGCGATATAGACACAACAGAGACTTTTAGAAATCTTCATAGGAAATCCATCACACCCAAAGCTAGGGAGATCACATACAGATTGATCTTCAATTTGACTCCGATCTACCAAATTATGCCAGCTAATAAGAAGAGAAACACAGGTTGTGTACTGTGTGGACAAGATATCAGAGAGACAGAAACCCATTTATTCCTAACATGTCCCACAATACAGATGGCTAAACGGGCGCTAGAAGAAGAAATCAAGGTAGATAATAAAGCCCTTACTATCGACGGGGCGATAACTCTAAATAAAGTACCCAAAAAGCCCGTGGCTGCAGAGAGAGACAAAAACATTTATGCCTTAGCGACATACAGACAGACTATCTGGCAAGCAAGAAACAAGGCGAAGTATGACAAGAAAAGATTTACCAACAAAACACTAAAGACAATTTTTTGTGAGAGTATGAACAAATATGTGTGAATGTTGAAGTCCACGTTTTTGTAGAAATGTATGCAACTGATGTCCTTGTATAACAAATATGTGTACAATGTTATGCTGATGTTGATGTAAATATTTTCAGAAATAAACTTTTATAAAAAAAAAAAAAAAAAAAAAAAAAAAAAAACAAAAAAAAAAAAAAAAAAAAAAAAAACTAAAGATTTCCGTGGAGAGGAGCATTATAATGAGTCTTAGAAGACTATTTTTCACGCCCTACGCTGTAGGGTGAATATTTCCAATGTAAACATGAGTGGGTGACTACATCATTTGTTTTTTTTAACCCTGGGATAGAAAATGAACCCTGCCGTTGGGAGGTTTCGTTTCCTTTGGCACGTTTTTTCCGTGGCCTTGGACGGAACCGGACAACTCTTGTCCGATGGCCATGCATAATTAGTGAGTACATAAATCAAAAAAGATTTCAAATACGTCTAGGTTCAGTGCCGAAGAACCAAATCAAAACCAACTACTGTTCTGTCTAGACTTTATTATTATTATTCTTTTTTTTTAAACAACTCACTCGTTTCGATTCCAACAAACAACAGTTCAGACTGCTGGCAGAACGACAACAGTCGGTCACGCGCCTCAAAGCAATGGCGTCATTTTATTTTTTGTTAGTTGGGTGACGTGTACTTCCCCTAACAGTTTAGTCTCAAGAAAGCTAGGCGGCCCGCCATCGCATAATTTCAAAGGTACATGGGAGCTAAGTTGGATTGGTATTAAAGGGAGACAATCTTCTGTCATCGTCGGATTGGTTTGTAAGCGTTTGTCCACGGGTGGAATGCGCTCGCGGAGAAGGGAAACGTTGTCCACCGGACAGGTCTGAGTTCTGAACGATGTAGCCTAGCCTTCAGTACGACCAACACAGTCTCCGCGGCGAACTCTTTTTGTTTTCAGAGGCACATTGCTGTCAGCCGAAAACCATGCGATTTCAGCTGATCCGGTTTAGGGCAGACCGGAAAATTTTCCGCCAGACAGACACTCTGGTTTCTCTTCACATCGAGTAAATCTTTCGCCTTTTACTAAAGATTTCCGTGGAGAGGAGCATTATAATGAGTCTTAGAAGACTATTTTTCACGCCCTACGCTGTAGGGTGAATATTTCCAATGTAAACATGAGTGGGTGACTACATCATTTGTTTTTTTTAACCCTGGGATAGAAAATGAACCCTGCCGTTGGGAGGTTTCGTTTCCTTTGGCACGTTTTTCCGTGGCCTTGGACGGAACCGGACAACTCTTGTCCGATGGCCATGCATAATTAGTGAGTACATAAATCAAAAAAGATTTCAAATACGTCTAGGTTCAGTGCCGAAGAACCAAATCAAAACCAACTACTGTTCTGTCTAGACTTTATTATTATTATTATTTTTTTTTTAAACAACTCACTCGTTTCGATTCCAACAAACAACAGTTCAGACTGCTGGCAGAACGACAACAGTCGGTCACGCGCCTCAAAGCAATGGCGTCATTTTATTTTTTGTTAGTTGGGTGACGTGTACTTCCCCTAACAGTTTAGTCTCAAGAAAGCTAGGCGGCCCGCCATCGCATAATTTCAAAGGTACATGGGAGCTAAGTTGGATTGGTATTAAAGGGAGACAATCTTCTGTCATCGTCGGATTGGTTTGTAAGCGTTTGTCCACGGGTGGAATGCGCTCGCGGAGAAGGGAAACGTTGTCCACCGGACAGGTCTGAGTTCTGAACGATGTAGCCTAGCCTTCAGTACGACCAACACAGTCTCCGCGGCGAACTCTTTTTGTTTTCAGAGGCACATTGCTGTCAGCCGAAAACCATGCGATTTCAGCTGATCCGGTTTAGGGCAGACCGGAAAATTTTCCGCCAGACAGACACTCTGGTTTCTCTTCACATCGAGTAAATCTTTCGCCTTTTACTGAACGTGACCTAGTTTCAAGATTTGTGTTCATTTATATTTCGTGGACTGTGTTCTGTGTTTTAACTGTGACACATTTCAAACACCACAGTGAGTATGTCATCAACCATTAAACTTACCATCCCTGGCCTACCCACCAGCCTACACCTTCCAAGAACTTTAAAAGTTGAAATAAAGTTCAGAGCCGGAAGCACCATCCACGTGGATGATAGAGTTATCGAAATTGTAACTCAGGCTGTCACCAAAATAAACCCTGATGAGATTTTAAAAGTCTACAATCTAGGACGGCCCACAGAGTGGTACGTCACCCTTAAAAGTCAGGAAGTGTACACCACTCTCCACATGCGGGAATTCACCACCAATGACTACGGCATAACACAAGTGGTGTTTACCCACGTGGACAAGCCTGTGTTGTACGGTGAACTCCACTGGGTACCACCGACGTTTACCGAAGACACGGTTACAAAAATAGTAGAAAATTTCGTCATCCCCAACACCCAGATTACTGTTAAACCTCTCAGAAAAGGAGATAGATGGGCGGTAATCATCAACTCTAAGATGCCGGTTGAGAAACTACCCCATTATCTTGAAGTGGTAATGGGAGATCTTACCCACACCATGTTGCTTCTGTTTAGAGGCAGAAGGCAAAACTGCCATCTATGCCACACCAGCAGACATCACCCAGGCCAATGCAGAAGAGAAGATATCAGATCAAGGGATGACATCATCTTGACGGACGACAAAAAATACGTTGATGGGAAAGCTGTAGAGGAGGTGAGAATGATGGACAGACAAGATTCGACCGAAGAAGATCCCCTTAAGCCTACCACCTCATATGCGACCGCAGTAACCAAGACAACACCCATGACACATACAACAGAAGACACGACAACGCCATTGACACAAGAAACACCCACGGCATCACTGAGTCAAACAACGGATAACGCTAAACACACCGGCCAGTTCGCTGCGTTCATGCAAGGGAAAGCAGCCCTAACCATGAACCCCAAGGACCACTCAGCCAGGCCAAAACACACATCAGCTGATGACAAGGTGAAGACAGGCAAGCGACCCAGCGGTGACTCACCAAAACAACACACGGGGAAAAAACCGACCACTAGATAGATACATGCGACCTTACACCAACAAGAATGGCTAGTTCAACGAATAAAACTAATATAGGACAACTCACAATGATAACCATCAACATCAAGGGGGCAAAAAAGAAAGCTGATCTAATAATATCACTCATAAACACCTTCAAAACAGACTACATCCTTCTACAAGAAACTAATTTTAAAAATAAGTATAAGGCAGATAAATTTATAAGTAGCTTAGGCTTAGAAACAACTGAAGCATACCATAGTTTAGGAGAGAACTGCAAGGGAACGTCAATAATTAAAACATCAGACAAATACAAGACATTGCAAACATACACCGACGAGAATGGAAGACTGGTGATTATAACAGTCGGGGACAACAGCACGCAGTTCACCATTGTCAACATATACGCCCCCGTGGTCAAATTAGAACAAAGGCTCTACTACAAGCATTTGAAACGTACCCTGAAAAAAGAGTACAAGGACAAGCCAATCATTCTGGCTGGGGATTTTAATCTAGTGATAGACAAGAAAGACTTGATAGTTCAAAACGATAGAGAAGAAATACGAATGGCAGAGGACAGAGAACAAATCCAGTCATTAAACAAAATAATAGAGCAGTTCAATCTAGTAGACACATTTAGGAAGCTACACCCACATAAGATAGAGACAACATACTGTAGCCCGTCAGGGAAAAGTTACTCAAGATTGGACAGAGTATATGTCAACACAAACAACACAATTAGGAAAGTAGTACACCTGAAAAGAACTTTACAGTACACAGATCACAAGGCGACACTGGTGATGTTAAACTCACCAGTTAGCACACGTCAACGCAACACATACTGGAAACTAAACAACGCCCTTTTAACAGAACCTATATACATCGCAAATATAAAGGAAACGATAGCAAGATTCATAACCACTCAACCAAGCACTAATTTCATAGATCTTTGGGAAACTTTCAAAATTGAAGTCAAGGAAATATCCATTAGAATTGGAACATATTTGAAGAGCGAGAGACAGAATAAAGAGAAAGAATGTTTAGAGACCCTGCACATACTAAAATCATTCCATGCTGGTGAAGATGTAGTGGCAAAGTACGAAGACGAACTGGAAGAAATTAGGAAATATAAATACAAGGGAGCCTTAGTGAGGAGTAGGTTGGACATAGCAGGAACAGAAGACCCGACACACCACAACATAATACTCGAACAAATCACTCAGAAAAACAAAAACATTCAGTGTATCGTGGACAGGGACGGCCAGGAGACTACAGACGAAAGCAAAATCACTCAGGCGTTTCACCAATACTACACGAAGCTGTACAGGAAAGAGCAAACAAGGGGAGACAAGGAAGACGAGTACCTGTGTAACGCACGCCGCCTAGACGACACGGACAGAGAAAAACTGGATGAACCTATCACAATAAAGGACATCGAAGAAACAATACGACAGTTAAAAGACAACAAATCCCCTGGACCCGACGGATTAACGGCAGAATTTTACAAGTCTTTCACTGCAGAAATAGGGCAACTTTTGTTAAACACGTTCAACGACATGACAGACAAGAAAATGTGCCACGAAAACTTCAACAGATCGTTCATCACCCTAATCCACAAGCCAAACACTGACGAAAAACAGATGAAAAACTACAGACCTATATCGCTACTCAATACAGATTACAAGATTTTAACAAAAACGTTAGTCAGAAAGTTAGAGCCTTATCTCCACAAAATAGTGCACACAGACCAGCAATGCAGCATCACAGGAAGGAACATCTTAAACCATACGCACTACATTAGAGACCTCATCCAATATACACATGAAAAAGAAGCACAAGCCTTTTTACTGAGCCTTGACCAAGAGAAGGCTTTTGATAGAGTGTCTCACAGCTTTTTACTTAAAATAATAGAAGCCAATAATCTGGGGAATTACATATGCACATGGATCGACATTATTTACAGGAATGCTGTTAGTCACCTTCAAATCAACAGATGCATCACAAGACCGTTCCAGATTCAAAAATCTGTCAGACAAGGCTGCCCTTTGTCCCCTGTGTTATATATACTGACATTAGAACCCCTTTTGGAAAAAATTAGGCTCGACACACAGATTAGAGGAATTGACTGTCCAAACACGCAGAACAGAAAACTTTTTGCTTACGCTGACGACACGACATTTAGCCTACAGACAGAAAAATCTCTAATAGCTGTAATCAACCACTTCCAAGATTTCGGACAAGCAAGCGGCACGAAAATAAATTTAGACAAGACGCAAATCATGGGCTTAGGACGATGGAAGGAGAAGCAAACTTACCCTTTGAACTTGAAAGCGACTGACAGACTGAAAATTTACGGAATAATTTTTGAGAACGATCCCCATAGAAAACACGAGGAAACTTGGGAAAAGATGACTGACAAAATCAGTAGTAAACTAAACAAATATAAAAATAGCGCAACTACCATCTTCGGACGAGCGGCCATCGTTAACAGATATATAACACCCAAGTTGATATATGTAGCCACAACATCAACCGTCCCTAAAGCCACCATTCAAGGAATCAATCAAAAAATCAGAGAATTCATTTTTAAGAACACAGTCAGAACCATTAACCACTGCACGTTAATTCAAAATAAATTACAAGGAGGGATAAACCTACATGATATCCAAACCAAAATCAACTCACTCAGAATAAAACACGTCGGCAGAATAGTCAGTGACCCCCCAAATCATCCGCTAGCACATTACTATTTAGGACTTAGACTGAACAAAATACTCAAACATAATAATAGCACGCCGCATTTCGGAGGAGAGAAATTAAGCGCTTTCTACATTGAATGTCTAACCAGCCTGAAAGGGAAAGAAAAATTCATACACGAAAACACACGGAAGACCTACTCACATCTGATAAAGAAACTAGCCACTCCACTACATAACAGAATCCAATGGTGCAAAATATACAGCGATATAGACACAACAGAGACTTTTAGAAATCTTCATAGGAAATCCATCACACCCAAAGCTAGGGAGATCACATACAGATTGATCTTCAATTTGACTCCGATCTACCAAATTATGCCAGCTAATAAGAAGAGAAACACAGGTTGTGTACTGTGTGGACAAGATATCAGAGAGACAGAAACCCATTTATTCCTAACATGTCCCACAATACAGATGGCTAAACGGGCGCTAGAAGAAGAAATCAAGGTAGATAATAAAGCCCTTACTATCGACGGGGCGATAACTCTAAATAAAGTACCCAAAAAGCCCGTGGCTGCAGAGAGAGACAAAAACATTTATGCCTTAGCGACATACAGACAGACTATCTGGCAAGCAAGAAACAAGGCGAAGTATGACAAGAAAAGATTTACCAACAAAACACTAAAGACAATTTTTTGTGAGAGTATGAACAAATATGTGTGAATGTTGAAGTCCACGTTTTTGTAGAAATGTATGCAACTGATGTCCTTGTATAACAAATATGTGTACAATGTTATGCTGATGTTGATGTAAATATTTTCAGAAATAAACTTTTATAAAAAAAAAAAAAAAAAAACTAAAGATTTCCGTGGAGAGGAGCATTATAATGAGTCTTAGAAGACTATTTTTCACGCCCTACGCTGTAGGGTGAATATTTCCAATGTAAACATGAGTGGGTGACTACATCATTTGTTTTTTTTAACCCTGGGATAGAAAATGAACCCTGCCGTTGGGAGGTTTCGTTTCCTTTGGCACGTTTTTCCGTGGCCTTGGACGGAACCGGACAACTCTTGTCCGATGGCCATGCATAATTAGTGAGTACATAAATCAAAAAAGATTTCAAATACGTCTAGGTTCAGTGCCGAAGAACCAAATCAAAACCAACTACTGTTCTGTCTAGACTTTATTATTATTATTTATTTATTTTTAAACAACTCACTCGTTTCGATTCCAACAAACAACAGTTCAGACTGCTGGCAGAACAACAGTCGGTCACGCGCCTCAAAGCAATGGCGTCATTTTATTTTTTGTTAGTTGGGTGACGTGTACTTCCCCTAACAGTTTAGTCTCAAGAAAGCTAGGCGGCCCGCCATCGCATAATTTCAAAGGTACATGGGAGCTAAGTTGGATTGGTATTAAAGGGAGACAATCTTCTGTCATCGTCGGATTGGTTTGTAAGCGTTTGTCCACGGGTGGAATGCGCTCGCGGAGAAGGGAAACGTTGTCCACCGGACAGGTCTGAGTTCTGAACGATGTAGCCTAGCCTTCAGTACGACCAACACAGTCTCCGCGGCGAACTCTTTTTGTTTTCAGAGGCACATTGCTGTCAGCCGAAAACCATGCGATTCCAGCTGATCCGGTTTAGGGCAGACCGGAAAATTTTCCCCCAGACAGACACTCTGGTTTCTCTTCACATCGAGTAAATCTTTCGCCTTTTACTAAAGATTTCCGTGGAGAGGAGCATTATAATGAGTCTTAGAAGACTATTTTTCACGCCCTACGCTGTAGGGTGAATATTTCCAATGTAAACATGAGTGGGTGACTACATCATTTGTTTTTTTTAACCCTGGGATAGAAAATGAACCCTGCCGTTGGGAGGTTTCGTTTCCTTTGGCACGTTTTTCCGTGGCCTTGGACGGAACCGGACAACTCTTGTCCGATGGCCATGCATAATTAGTGAGTACATAAATCAAAAAAGATTTCAAATACGTCTAGGTTCAGTGCCGAAGAACCAAATCAAAACCAACTACTGTTCTGTCTAGACTTTATTATTATTATTTATTTATTTTTAAACAACTCACTCGTTTCGATTCCAACAAACAACAGTTCAGACTGCTGGCAGAACAACAGTCGGTCACGCGCCTCAAAGCAATGGCGTCATTTTATTTTTTGTTAGTTGGGTGACGTGTACTTCCCCTAACAGTTTAGTCTCAAGAAAGCTAGGCGGCCCGCCATCGCATAATTTCAAAGGTACATGGGAGCTAAGTTGGATTGGTATTAAAGGGAGACAATCTTCTGTCATCGTCGGATTGGTTTGTAAGCGTTTGTCCACGGGTGGAATGCGCTCGCGGAGAAGGGAAACGTTGTCCACCGGACAGGTCTGAGTTCTGAACGATGTAGCCTAGCCTTCAGTACGACCAACACAGTCTCCGCGGCGAACTCTTTTTGTTTTCAGAGGCACATTGCTGTCAGCCGAAAACCATGCGATTTCAGCTGATCCGGTTTAGGGCAGACCGGAAAATTTTCCGCCAGACAGACACTCTGGTTTCTCTTCACATCGAGTAAATCTTTCGCCTTTTACTAAAGATTTCCGTGGAGAGGAGCATTATAATGAGTCTTAGAAGACTATTTTTCACGCCCTACGCTGTAGGGTGAATATTTCCAATGTAAACATGAGTGGGTGACTACGATCGCTTCTCGGCCTTTTGGCACGATCAAGCGGTAACCTTTTCTCAAACGTCCAAACATGTCATCTCCTAGCCTGATGACCTACGCAAAAATAATCAACGTCAACAAAGGGGTTGCGCCCTTGGATGTTCCCCCTGAGCCGAGAGGCTTGGGGAGGAGCCTCCCGGACTACGGCCGTGGTCCGGGGGGTTTAATGAAATCCAGGGCCCAACCCTTTTCAGCTACCACCGCCATCCTTGATCTACCTGATGAAGACTGCCCTGAGCTCTTCCCGAACGACTCACCTACCATTCAAGTCATAATTAACTCAAGAGGTCAACCCAATCTAAGAGGTCACATTCTCCGCCAACTAATCAGCGATCAACAGATATTCCTCCTTAACTACGGACGAGCGGATACATGGTTCTTCACATCTACTGCCTTCGACGTCACTACCCTACACAATACTCACAAATCACACGGCCCCTACACACTCTACTTCACCTTACACGAAAAGAACAAGATTAACGGCACCCTTAGATGGGTCCCACCCACACTCAACGATCGCACACTCATACAAGCACTACAACCATACAGCAACAAAGAACCATCCATAAACACAATCCCTCACACCACAAACCGCAACTTCTCCATATACACAGACAACCCATCTACCATCCCACACTACATCCAAATAAACTACAAAAACAAATCACTCAACATCCTAATTGCCATTAACAACAGAAAACAAGCTTGCCAACACTGCTCATCAACAGCACACTGGACCAACCAGTGCAATATCCTCAACCTAGAAACAACGCCCAAGAATCAACCTTCATCACAACCGGAAGCACCACCTACTCCACAACCCTCTAAGCCCAGCAGTCTTCAGAACTCTCCAATCAAGGTCGCACAAGCAAGCCCCAAAACATCGCCCAAAAAACAACCCCCAGCTCCAAAAATAACGCCACCCATCCAACCAGCACCCACATCGACCAGCAAGCAAGCAGTAACTCTCGCCCAGCCAATAACATCTCCAAGCAGCCAACAAACAGAATTCAAAAAACCAATTAACCCACCCAAGCCGCCAAGCTTACCAACAACCCCAAGCAAACAGGAAAAAACAGTAAACACGGAATCAGAGATGAACACCGAAACAGATTTAAAACGGAAAAAGGATAGCCCCACAGAAGCTAAACATACAAAGAGTATAAAAACGGAAAAACAATTTCATGAAAAAACACACTGCAGGTTTTGTACCCTACGCTACAGAACAATCTTAGAGTTGGAAGCGCATGAAGAAGAAATGCACGCAAAAACCTTACAGTGTAAGATATGCGGAGGGGACAAGGAGGTCATCTCAGGTAGTGATTCCTACCATGACATATCCAGGCATTATAGGGAAAACCACCCTAACGAAACATTGTACACATGCAGCATTTGCACCGTGTGCCTCCCACTGCACGCCATACAGGTACACACAGAAATTCTTCATTAGTGATAGACGTTTTGTATTAGGTTGTAACTGTACTGATATTTTATGCTTTATTGTCATACTATGTATCACATGATGTTTTAAAACTTGCAACCTATCCATACAATGGAAGGAATTATATTAAACGTAAAAAAAAAAAAAAAAAAAAAAAAAATTTTACTAAAGATTTCCGTGGAGAGGAGCATTATAATGAGTCTTAGAAGACTATTTTTCACGCCCTACGCTGTAGGGTGAATATTTCCAATGTAAACATGAGTGGGTGACTACATAATTTGTTGTTTTTAACCCTGGGATAGAAAATGAACCCTGCCGTTGGGAGGTTTCGTTTCCTTTGGCACGTTTTTCCGTGGCCTTGGACGGAACCGGACAACTCTTGTCCGATGGCCATGCATAATTAGTGAGTACATAAATCAAAAAAGATTTCAAATACGTCTAGGTTCAGTGCCGAAGAACCAAATCAAAACCAACTACTGTTCTGTCTAGACTTTATTATTATTATTTATTTATTTTTAAACAACTCACTCGTTTCGATTCCAACAAACAACAGTTCAGACTGCTGGCAGAACAACAGTCGGTCACGCGCCTCAAAGCAATGGCGTCATTTTATTTTTTGTTAGTTGGGTGACGTGTACTTCCCCTAACAGTTTAGTCTCAAGAAAGCTAGGCGGCCCGCCATCGCATAATTTCAAAGGTACATGGGAGCTAAGTTGGATTGGTATTAAAGGGAGACAATCTTCTGTCATCGTCGGATTGGTTTGTAAGCGTTTGTCCACGGGTGGAATGCGCTCGCGGAGAAGGGAAACGTTGTCCACCGGACAGGTCTGAGTTCTGAACGATGTAGCCTAGCCTTCAGTACGACCAACACAGTCTCCGCGGCGAACTCTTTTTGTTTTCAGAGGCACATTGCTGTCAGCCGAAAACCATGCGATTTCAGCTGATCCGGTTTAGGGCAGACCGGAAAATTTTCCGCCAGACAGACACTCTGGTTTCTCTTCACATCGAGTAAATCTTTCGCCTTTTACTAAAGATTTCCGTGGAGAGGAGCATTATAATGAGTCTTAGAAGACTATTTTTCACGCCCTACGCTGTAGGGTGAATATTTCCAATGTAAACATGAGTGGGTGACTACATAATTTGTTGTTTTTAACCCTGGGATAGAAAATGAACCCTGCCGTTGGGAGGTTTCGTTTCCTTTGGCACGTTTTTCCGTGGCCTTGGACGGAACCGGACAACTCTTGTCCGATGGCCATGCATAATTAGTGAGTACATAAATCAAAAAAGATTTCAAATACGTCTAGGTTCAGTGCCGAAGAACCAAATCAAAACCAACTACTGTTCTGTCTAGACTTTATTATTATTATTTATTTATTTTTAAACAACTCACTCGTTTCGATTCCAACAAACAACAGTTCAGACTGCTGGCAGAACAACAGTCGGTCACGCGCCTCAAAGCAATGGCGTCATTTTATTTTTTGTTAGTTGGGTGACGTGTACTTCCCCTAACAGTTTAGTCTCAAGAAAGCTAGGCGGCCCGCCATCGCATAATTTCAAAGGTACATGGGAGCTAAGTTGGATTGGTATTAAAGGGAGACAATCTTCTGTCATCGTCGGATTGGTTTGTAAGCGTTTGTCCACGGGTGGAATGCGCTCGCGGAGAAGGGAAACGTTGTCCACCGGACAGGTCTGAGTTCTGAACGATGTAGCCTAGCCTTCAGTACGACCAACACAGTCTCCGCGGCGAACTCTTTTTGTTTTCAGAGGCACATTGCTGTCAGCCGAAAACCATGCGATTTCAGCTGATCCGGTTTAGGGCAGACCGGAAAATTTTCCGCCAGACAGACACTCTGGTTTCTCTTCACATCGAGTAAATCTTTCGCCTTTTACTAAAGATTTCCGTGGAGAGGAGCATTATAATGAGTCTTAGAAGACTATTTTTCACGCCCTACGCTGTAGGGTGAATATTTCCAATGTAAACATGAGTGGGTGACTACATAATTTGTTGTTTTTAACCCTGGGATAGAAAATGAACCCTGCCGTTGGGAGGTTTCGTTTCCTTTGGCACGTTTTTCCGTGGCCTTGGACGGAACCGGACAACTCTTGTCCGATGGCCATGCATAATTAGTGAGTACATAAATCAAAAAAGATTTCAAATACGTCTAGGTTCAGTGCCGAAGAACCAAATCAAAACCAACTACTGTTCTGTCTAGACTTTATTATTATTATTTATTTATTTTTAAACAACTCACTCGTTTCGATTCCAACAAACAACAGTTCAGACTGCTGGCAGAACAACAGTCGGTCACGCGCCTCAAAGCAATGGCGTCATTTTATTTTTTGTTAGTTGGGTGACGTGTACTTCCCCTAACAGTTTAGTCTCAAGAAAGCTAGGCGGCCCGCCATCGCATAATTTCAAAGGTACATGGGAGCTAAGTTGGATTGGTATTAAAGGGAGACAATCTTCTGTCATCGTCGGATTGGTTTGTAAGCGTTTGTCCACGGGTGGAATGCGCTCGCGGAGAAGGGAAACGTTGTCCACCGGACAGGTCTGAGTTCTGAACGATGTAGCCTAGCCTTCAGTACGACCAACACAGTCTCCGCGGCGAACTCTTTTTGTTTTCAGAGGCACATTGCTGTCAGCCGAAAACCATGCGATTTCAGCTGATCCGGTTTAGGGCAGACCGGAAAATTTTCCGCCAGACAGACACTCTGGTTTCTCTTCACATCGAGTAAATCTTTCGCCTTTTACTAAAGATTTCCGTGGAGAGGAGCATTATAATGAGTCTTAGAAGACTATTTTTCACGCCCTACGCTGTAGGGTGAATATTTCCAATGTAAACATGAGTGGGTGACTACATCATTTGTTTTTTTTAACCCTGGGATAGAAAATGAACCCTGCCGTTGGGAGGTTTCGTTTCCTTTGGCACGTTTTTCCGTGGCCTTGGACGGAACCGGACAACTCTTGTCCGATGGCCATGCATAATTAGTGAGTACATAAATCAAAAAAGATTTCAAATACGTCTAGGTTCAGTGCCGAAGAACCAAATCAAAACCAACTACTGTTCTGTCTAGACTTTATTATTATTATTATTTTTTTTTTAAACAACTCACTCGTTTCGATTCCAACAAACAACAGTTCAGACTGCTGGCAGAACGACAACAGTCGGTCACGCGCCTCAAAGCAATGGCGTCATTTTATTTTTTGTTAGTTGGGTGACGTGTACTTCCCCTAACAGTTTAGTCTCAAGAAAGCTAGGCGGCCCGCCATCGCATAATTTCAAAGGTACATGGGAGCTAAGTTGGATTGGTATTAAAGGGAGACAATCTTCTGTCATCGTCGGATTGGTTTGTAAGCGTTTGTCCACGGGTGGAATGCGCTCGCGGAGAAGGGAAACGTTGTCCACCGGACAGGTCTGAGTTCTGAACGATGTAGCCTAGCCTTCAGTACGACCAACACAGTCTCCGCGGCGAACTCTTTTTGTTTTCAGAGGCACATTGCTGTCAGCCGAAAACCATGCGATTTCAGCTGATCCGGTTTAGGGCAGACCGGAAAATTTTCCGCCAGACAGACACTCTGGTTTCTCTTCACATCGAGTAAATCTTTCGCCTTTTACTGAACGTGACCTAGTTTCAAGATTTGTGTTCATTTATATTTCGTGGACTGTGTTCTGTGTTTTAACTGTGACACATTTCAAACACCACAGTGAGTATGTCATCAACCATTAAACTTACCATCCCTGGCCTACCCACCAGCCTACACCTTCCAAGAACTTTAAAAGTTGAAATAAAGTTCAGAGCCGGAAGCACCATCCACGTGGATGATAGAGTTATCGAAATTGTAACTCAGGCTGTCACCAAAATAAACCCTGATGAGATTTTAAAAGTCTACAATCTAGGACGGCCCACAGAGTGGTACGTCACCCTTAAAAGTCAGGAAGTGTACACCACTCTCCACATGCGGGAATTCACCACCAATGACTACGGCATAACACAAGTGGTGTTTACCCACGTGGACAAGCCTGTGTTGTACGGTGAACTCCACTGGGTACCACCGACGTTTACCGAAGACACGGTTACAAAAATAGTAGAAAATTTCGTCATCCCCAACACCCAGATTACTGTTAAACCTCTCAGAAAAGGAGATAGATGGGCGGTAATCATCAACTCTAAGATGCCGGTTGAGAAACTACCCCATTATCTTGAAGTGGTAATGGGAGATCTTACCCACACCATGTTGCTTCTGTTTAGAGGCAGAAGGCAAAACTGCCATCTATGCCACACCAGCAGACATCACCCAGGCCAATGCAGAAGAGAAGATATCAGATCAAGGGATGACATCATCTTGACGGACGACAAAAAATACGTTGATGGGAAAGCTGTAGAGGAGGTGAGAATGATGGACAGACAAGATTCGACCGAAGAAGATCCCCTTAAGCCTACCACCTCATATGCGACCGCAGTAACCAAGACAACACCCATGACACATACAACAGAAGACACGACAACGCCATTGACACAAGAAACACCCACGGCATCACTGAGTCAAACAACGGATAACGCTAAACACACCGGCCAGTTCGCTGCGTTCATGCAAGGGAAAGCAGCCCTAACCATGAACCCCAAGGACCACTCAGCCAGGCCAAAACACACATCAGCTGATGACAAGGTGAAGACAGGCAAGCGACCCAGCGGTGACTCACCAAAACAACACACGGGGAAAAAACCGACCACTAGATAGATACATGCGACCTTACACCAACAAGAATGGCTAGTTCAACGAATAAAACTAATATAGGACAACTCACAATGATAACCATCAACATCAAGGGGGCAAAAAAGAAAGCTGATCTAATAATATCACTCATAAACACCTTCAAAACAGACTACATCCTTCTACAAGAAACTAATTTTAAAAATAAGTATAAGGCAGATAAATTTATAAGTAGCTTAGGCTTAGAAACAACTGAAGCATACCATAGTTTAGGAGAGAACTGCAAGGGAACGTCAATAATTAAAACATCAGACAAATACAAGACATTGCAAACATACACCGACGAGAATGGAAGACTGGTGATTATAACAGTCGGGGACAACAGCACGCAGTTCACCATTGTCAACATATACGCCCCCGTGGTCAAATTAGAACAAAGGCTCTACTACAAGCATTTGAAACGTACCCTGAAAAAAGAGTACAAGGACAAGCCAATCATTCTGGCTGGGGATTTTAATCTAGTGATAGACAAGAAAGACTTGATAGTTCAAAACGATAGAGAAGAAATACGAATGGCAGAGGACAGAGAACAAATCCAGTCATTAAACAAAATAATAGAGCAGTTCAATCTAGTAGACACATTTAGGAAGCTACACCCACATAAGATAGAGACAACATACTGTAGCCCGTCAGGGAAAAGTTACTCAAGATTGGACAGAGTATATGTCAACACAAACAACACAATTAGGAAAGTAGTACACCTGAAAAGAACTTTACAGTACACAGATCACAAGGCGACACTGGTGATGTTAAACTCACCAGTTAGCACACGTCAACGCAACACATACTGGAAACTAAACAACGCCCTTTTAACAGAACCTATATACATCGCAAATATAAAGGAAACGATAGCAAGATTCATAACCACTCAACCAAGCACTAATTTCATAGATCTTTGGGAAACTTTCAAAATTGAAGTCAAGGAAATATCCATTAGAATTGGAACATATTTGAAGAGCGAGAGACAGAATAAAGAGAAAGAATGTTTAGAGACCCTGCACATACTAAAATCATTCCATGCTGGTGAAGATGTAGTGGCAAAGTACGAAGACGAACTGGAAGAAATTAGGAAATATAAATACAAGGGAGCCTTAGTGAGGAGTAGGTTGGACATAGCAGGAACAGAAGACCCGACACACCACAACATAATACTCGAACAAATCACTCAGAAAAACAAAAACATTCAGTGTATCGTGGACAGGGACGGCCAGGAGACTACAGACGAAAGCAAAATCACTCAGGCGTTTCACCAATACTACACGAAGCTGTACAGGAAAGAGCAAACAAGGGGAGACAAGGAAGACGAGTACCTGTGTAACGCACGCCGCCTAGACGACACGGACAGAGAAAAACTGGATGAACCTATCACAATAAAGGACATCGAAGAAACAATACGACAGTTAAAAGACAACAAATCCCCTGGACCCGACGGATTAACGGCAGAATTTTACAAGTCTTTCACTGCAGAAATAGGGCAACTTTTGTTAAACACGTTCAACGACATGACAGACAAGAAAATGTGCCACGAAAACTTCAACAGATCGTTCATCACCCTAATCCACAAGCCAAACACTGACGAAAAACAGATGAAAAACTACAGACCTATATCGCTACTCAATACAGATTACAAGATTTTAACAAAAACGTTAGTCAGAAAGTTAGAGCCTTATCTCCACAAAATAGTGCACACAGACCAGCAATGCAGCATCACAGGAAGGAACATCTTAAACCATACGCACTACATTAGAGACCTCATCCAATATACACATGAAAAAGAAGCACAAGCCTTTTTACTGAGCCTTGACCAAGAGAAGGCTTTTGATAGAGTGTCTCACAGCTTTTTACTTAAAATAATAGAAGCCAATAATCTGGGGAATTACATATGCACATGGATCGACATTATTTACAGGAATGCTGTTAGTCACCTTCAAATCAACAGATGCATCACAAGACCGTTCCAGATTCAAAAATCTGTCAGACAAGGCTGCCCTTTGTCCCCTGTGTTATATATACTGACATTAGAACCCCTTTTGGAAAAAATTAGGCTCGACACACAGATTAGAGGAATTGACTGTCCAAACACGCAGAACAGAAAACTTTTTGCTTACGCTGACGACACGACATTTAGCCTACAGACAGAAAAATCTCTAATAGCTGTAATCAACCACTTCCAAGATTTCGGACAAGCAAGCGGCACGAAAATAAATTTAGACAAGACGCAAATCATGGGCTTAGGACGATGGAAGGAGAAGCAAACTTACCCTTTGAACTTGAAAGCGACTGACAGACTGAAAATTTACGGAATAATTTTTGAGAACGATCCCCATAGAAAACACGAGGAAACTTGGGAAAAGATGACTGACAAAATCAGTAGTAAACTAAACAAATATAAAAATAGCGCAACTACCATCTTCGGACGAGCGGCCATCGTTAACAGATATATAACACCCAAGTTGATATATGTAGCCACAACATCAACCGTCCCTAAAGCCACCATTCAAGGAATCAATCAAAAAATCAGAGAATTCATTTTTAAGAACACAGTCAGAACCATTAACCACTGCACGTTAATTCAAAATAAATTACAAGGAGGGATAAACCTACATGATATCCAAACCAAAATCAACTCACTCAGAATAAAACACGTCGGCAGAATAGTCAGTGACCCCCCAAATCATCCGCTAGCACATTACTATTTAGGACTTAGACTGAACAAAATACTCAAACATAATAATAGCACGCCGCATTTCGGAGGAGAGAAATTAAGCGCTTTCTACATTGAATGTCTAACCAGCCTGAAAGGGAACGAAAAATTCATACACGAAAACACACGGAAGACCTACTCACATCTGATAAAGAAACTAGCCACTCCACTACATAACAGAATCCAATGGTGCAAAATATACAGCGATATAGACACAACAGAGACTTTTAGAAATCTTCATAGGAAATCCATCACACCCAAAGCTAGGGAGATCACATACAGATTGATCTTCAATTTGACTCCGATCTACCAAATTATGCCAGCTAATAAGAAGAGAAACACAGGTTGTGTACTGTGTGGACAAGATATCAGAGAGACAGAAACCCATTTATTCCTAACATGTCCCACAATACAGATGGCTAAACGGGCGCTAGAAGAAGAAATCAAGGTAGATAATAAAGCCCTTACTATCGACGGGGCGATAACTCTAAATAAAGTACCCAAAAAGCCCGTGGCTGCAGAGAGAGACAAAAACATTTATGCCTTAGCGACATACAGACAGACTATCTGGCAAGCAAGAAACAAGGCGAAGTATGACAAGAAAAGATTTACCAACAAAACACTAAAGACAATTTTTTGTGAGAGTATGAACAAATATGTGTGAATGTTGAAGTCCACGTTTTTGTAGAAATGTATGCAACTGATGTCCTTGTATAACAAATATGTGTACAATGTTATGCTGATGTTGATGTAAATATTTTCAGAAATAAACTTTTATAAAAAAAAAAAAAAAAAAAAAAAAAAAAAAAAAAAAACAAAAAAAAAAAAAAAAAAAAAAAAAACTAAAGATTTCCGTGGAGAGGAGCATTATAATGAGTCTTAGAAGACTATTTTTCACGCCCTACGCTGTAGGGTGAATATTTCCAATGTAAACATGAGTGGGTGACTACATCATTTGTTTTTTTTAACCCTGGGATAGAAAATGAACCCTGCCGTTGGGAGGTTTCGTTTCCTTTGGCACGTTTTTTCCGTGGCCTTGGACGGAACCGGACAACTCTTGTCCGATGGCCATGCATAATTAGTGAGTACATAAATCAAAAAAGATTTCAAATACGTCTAGGTTCAGTGCCGAAGAACCAAATCAAAACCAACTACTGTTCTGTCTAGACTTTATTATTATTATTCTTTTTTTTTAAACAACTCACTCGTTTCGATTCCAACAAACAACAGTTCAGACTGCTGGCAGAACGACAACAGTCGGTCACGCGCCTCAAAGCAATGGCGTCATTTTATTTTTTGTTAGTTGGGTGACGTGTACTTCCCCTAACAGTTTAGTCTCAAGAAAGCTAGGCGGCCCGCCATCGCATAATTTCAAAGGTACATGGGAGCTAAGTTGGATTGGTATTAAAGGGAGACAATCTTCTGTCATCGTCGGATTGGTTTGTAAGCGTTTGTCCACGGGTGGAATGCGCTCGCGGAGAAGGGAAACGTTGTCCACCGGACAGGTCTGAGTTCTGAACGATGTAGCCTAGCCTTCAGTACGACCAACACAGTCTCCGCGGCGAACTCTTTTTGTTTTCAGAGGCACATTGCTGTCAGCCGAAAACCATGCGATTTCAGCTGATCCGGTTTAGGGCAGACCGGAAAATTTTCCGCCAGACAGACACTCTGGTTTCTCTTCACATCGAGTAAATCTTTCGCCTTTTACTAAAGATTTCCGTGGAGAGGAGCATTATAATGAGTCTTAGAAGACTATTTTTCACGCCCTACGCTGTAGGGTGAATATTTCCAATGTAAACATGAGTGGGTGACTACATCATTTGTTTTTTTTAACCCTGGGATAGAAAATGAACCCTGCCGTTGGGAGGTTTCGTTTCCTTTGGCACGTTTTTCCGTGGCCTTGGACGGAACCGGACAACTCTTGTCCGATGGCCATGCATAATTAGTGAGTACATAAATCAAAAAAGATTTCAAATACGTCTAGGTTCAGTGCCGAAGAACCAAATCAAAACCAACTACTGTTCTGTCTAGACTTTATTATTATTATTATTTTTTTTTTAAACAACTCACTCGTTTCGATTCCAACAAACAACAGTTCAGACTGCTGGCAGAACGACAACAGTCGGTCACGCGCCTCAAAGCAATGGCGTCATTTTATTTTTTGTTAGTTGGGTGACGTGTACTTCCCCTAACAGTTTAGTCTCAAGAAAGCTAGGCGGCCCGCCATCGCATAATTTCAAAGGTACATGGGAGCTAAGTTGGATTGGTATTAAAGGGAGACAATCTTCTGTCATCGTCGGATTGGTTTGTAAGCGTTTGTCCACGGGTGGAATGCGCTCGCGGAGAAGGGAAACGTTGTCCACCGGACAGGTCTGAGTTCTGAACGATGTAGCCTAGCCTTCAGTACGACCAACACAGTCTCCGCGGCGAACTCTTTTTGTTTTCAGAGGCACATTGCTGTCAGCCGAAAACCATGCGATTTCAGCTGATCCGGTTTAGGGCAGACCGGAAAATTTTCCGCCAGACAGACACTCTGGTTTCTCTTCACATCGAGTAAATCTTTCGCCTTTTACTGAACGTGACCTAGTTTCAAGATTTGTGTTCATTTATATTTCGTGGACTGTGTTCTGTGTTTTAACTGTGACACATTTCAAACACCACAGTGAGTATGTCATCAACCATTAAACTTACCATCCCTGGCCTACCCACCAGCCTACACCTTCCAAGAACTTTAAAAGTTGAAATAAAGTTCAGAGCCGGAAGCACCATCCACGTGGATGATAGAGTTATCGAAATTGTAACTCAGGCTGTCACCAAAATAAACCCTGATGAGATTTTAAAAGTCTACAATCTAGGACGGCCCACAGAGTGGTACGTCACCCTTAAAAGTCAGGAAGTGTACACCACTCTCCACATGCGGGAATTCACCACCAATGACTACGGCATAACACAAGTGGTGTTTACCCACGTGGACAAGCCTGTGTTGTACGGTGAACTCCACTGGGTACCACCGACGTTTACCGAAGACACGGTTACAAAAATAGTAGAAAATTTCGTCATCCCCAACACCCAGATTACTGTTAAACCTCTCAGAAAAGGAGATAGATGGGCGGTAATCATCAACTCTAAGATGCCGGTTGAGAAACTACCCCATTATCTTGAAGTGGTAATGGGAGATCTTACCCACACCATGTTGCTTCTGTTTAGAGGCAGAAGGCAAAACTGCCATCTATGCCACACCAGCAGACATCACCCAGGCCAATGCAGAAGAGAAGATATCAGATCAAGGGATGACATCATCTTGACGGACGACAAAAAATACGTTGATGGGAAAGCTGTAGAGGAGGTGAGAATGATGGACAGACAAGATTCGACCGAAGAAGATCCCCTTAAGCCTACCACCTCATATGCGACCGCAGTAACCAAGACAACACCCATGACACATACAACAGAAGACACGACAACGCCATTGACACAAGAAACACCCACGGCATCACTGAGTCAAACAACGGATAACGCTAAACACACCGGCCAGTTCGCTGCGTTCATGCAAGGGAAAGCAGCCCTAACCATGAACCCCAAGGACCACTCAGCCAGGCCAAAACACACATCAGCTGATGACAAGGTGAAGACAGGCAAGCGACCCAGCGGTGACTCACCAAAACAACACACGGGGAAAAAACCGACCACTAGATAGATACATGCGACCTTACACCAACAAGAATGGCTAGTTCAACGAATAAAACTAATATAGGACAACTCACAATGATAACCATCAACATCAAGGGGGCAAAAAAGAAAGCTGATCTAATAATATCACTCATAAACACCTTCAAAACAGACTACATCCTTCTACAAGAAACTAATTTTAAAAATAAGTATAAGGCAGATAAATTTATAAGTAGCTTAGGCTTAGAAACAACTGAAGCATACCATAGTTTAGGAGAGAACTGCAAGGGAACGTCAATAATTAAAACATCAGACAAATACAAGACATTGCAAACATACACCGACGAGAATGGAAGACTGGTGATTATAACAGTCGGGGACAACAGCACGCAGTTCACCATTGTCAACATATACGCCCCCGTGGTCAAATTAGAACAAAGGCTCTACTACAAGCATTTGAAACGTACCCTGAAAAAAGAGTACAAGGACAAGCCAATCATTCTGGCTGGGGATTTTAATCTAGTGATAGACAAGAAAGACTTGATAGTTCAAAACGATAGAGAAGAAATACGAATGGCAGAGGACAGAGAACAAATCCAGTCATTAAACAAAATAATAGAGCAGTTCAATCTAGTAGACACATTTAGGAAGCTACACCCACATAAGATAGAGACAACATACTGTAGCCCGTCAGGGAAAAGTTACTCAAGATTGGACAGAGTATATGTCAACACAAACAACACAATTAGGAAAGTAGTACACCTGAAAAGAACTTTACAGTACACAGATCACAAGGCGACACTGGTGATGTTAAACTCACCAGTTAGCACACGTCAACGCAACACATACTGGAAACTAAACAACGCCCTTTTAACAGAACCTATATACATCGCAAATATAAAGGAAACGATAGCAAGATTCATAACCACTCAACCAAGCACTAATTTCATAGATCTTTGGGAAACTTTCAAAATTGAAGTCAAGGAAATATCCATTAGAATTGGAACATATTTGAAGAGCGAGAGACAGAATAAAGAGAAAGAATGTTTAGAGACCCTGCACATACTAAAATCATTCCATGCTGGTGAAGATGTAGTGGCAAAGTACGAAGACGAACTGGAAGAAATTAGGAAATATAAATACAAGGGAGCCTTAGTGAGGAGTAGGTTGGACATAGCAGGAACAGAAGACCCGACACACCACAACATAATACTCGAACAAATCACTCAGAAAAACAAAAACATTCAGTGTATCGTGGACAGGGACGGCCAGGAGACTACAGACGAAAGCAAAATCACTCAGGCGTTTCACCAATACTACACGAAGCTGTACAGGAAAGAGCAAACAAGGGGAGACAAGGAAGACGAGTACCTGTGTAACGCACGCCGCCTAGACGACACGGACAGAGAAAAACTGGATGAACCTATCACAATAAAGGACATCGAAGAAACAATACGACAGTTAAAAGACAACAAATCCCCTGGACCCGACGGATTAACGGCAGAATTTTACAAGTCTTTCACTGCAGAAATAGGGCAACTTTTGTTAAACACGTTCAACGACATGACAGACAAGAAAATGTGCCACGAAAACTTCAACAGATCGTTCATCACCCTAATCCACAAGCCAAACACTGACGAAAAACAGATGAAAAACTACAGACCTATATCGCTACTCAATACAGATTACAAGATTTTAACAAAAACGTTAGTCAGAAAGTTAGAGCCTTATCTCCACAAAATAGTGCACACAGACCAGCAATGCAGCATCACAGGAAGGAACATCTTAAACCATACGCACTACATTAGAGACCTCATCCAATATACACATGAAAAAGAAGCACAAGCCTTTTTACTGAGCCTTGACCAAGAGAAGGCTTTTGATAGAGTGTCTCACAGCTTTTTACTTAAAATAATAGAAGCCAATAATCTGGGGAATTACATATGCACATGGATCGACATTATTTACAGGAATGCTGTTAGTCACCTTCAAATCAACAGATGCATCACAAGACCGTTCCAGATTCAAAAATCTGTCAGACAAGGCTGCCCTTTGTCCCCTGTGTTATATATACTGACATTAGAACCCCTTTTGGAAAAAATTAGGCTCGACACACAGATTAGAGGAATTGACTGTCCAAACACGCAGAACAGAAAACTTTTTGCTTACGCTGACGACACGACATTTAGCCTACAGACAGAAAAATCTCTAATAGCTGTAATCAACCACTTCCAAGATTTCGGACAAGCAAGCGGCACGAAAATAAATTTAGACAAGACGCAAATCATGGGCTTAGGACGATGGAAGGAGAAGCAAACTTACCCTTTGAACTTGAAAGCGACTGACAGACTGAAAATTTACGGAATAATTTTTGAGAACGATCCCCATAGAAAACACGAGGAAACTTGGGAAAAGATGACTGACAAAATCAGTAGTAAACTAAACAAATATAAAAATAGCGCAACTACCATCTTCGGACGAGCGGCCATCGTTAACAGATATATAACACCCAAGTTGATATATGTAGCCACAACATCAACCGTCCCTAAAGCCACCATTCAAGGAATCAATCAAAAAATCAGAGAATTCATTTTTAAGAACACAGTCAGAACCATTAACCACTGCACGTTAATTCAAAATAAATTACAAGGAGGGATAAACCTACATGATATCCAAACCAAAATCAACTCACTCAGAATAAAACACGTCGGCAGAATAGTCAGTGACCCCCCAAATCATCCGCTAGCACATTACTATTTAGGACTTAGACTGAACAAAATACTCAAACATAATAATAGCACGCCGCATTTCGGAGGAGAGAAATTAAGCGCTTTCTACATTGAATGTCTAACCAGCCTGAAAGGGAACGAAAAATTCATACACGAAAACACACGGAAGACCTACTCACATCTGATAAAGAAACTAGCCACTCCACTACATAACAGAATCCAATGGTGCAAAATATACAGCGATATAGACACAACAGAGACTTTTAGAAATCTTCATAGGAAATCCATCACACCCAAAGCTAGGGAGATCACATACAGATTGATCTTCAATTTGACTCCGATCTACCAAATTATGCCAGCTAATAAGAAGAGAAACACAGGTTGTGTACTGTGTGGACAAGATATCAGAGAGACAGAAACCCATTTATTCCTAACATGTCCCACAATACAGATGGCTAAACGGGCGCTAGAAGAAGAAATCAAGGTAGATAATAAAGCCCTTACTATCGACGGGGCGATAACTCTAAATAAAGTACCCAAAAAGCCCGTGGCTGCAGAGAGAGACAAAAACATTTATGCCTTAGCGACATACAGACCAGACTATCTGGCAAGCAAGAAACAAGGCGAAGTATGACAAGAAAAGATTTACCAACAAAACACTAAAGACAATTTTTTGTGAGAGTATGAACAAATATGTGTGAATGTTGAAGTCCACGTTTTTGTAGAAATGTATGCAACTGATGTCCTTGTATAACAAATATGTGTACAATGTTATGCTGATGTTGATGTAAATATTTTCAGAAATAAACTTTTATAAAAAAAAAAAAAAAAAACTAAAGATTTCCGTGGAGAGGAGCATTATAATGAGTCTTAGAAGACTATTTTTCACGCCCTACGCTGTAGGGTGAATATTTTCCAATGTAAACATGAGTGGGTGACTACATAATTTGTTGTTTTTAACCCTGGGATAGAAAATGAACCCTGCCGTTGGGAGGTTTCGTTTCCTTTGGCACGTTTTTCCGTGGCCTTGGACGGAACCGGACAACTCTTGTCCGATGGCCATGCATAATTAGTGAGTACATAAATCAAAAAAGATTTCAAATACGTCTAGGTTCAGTGCCGAAGAACCAAATCAAAACCAACTACTGTTCTGTCTAGACTTTATTATTATTATTTATTTATTTTTAAACAACTCACTCGTTTCGATTCCAACAAACAACAGTTCAGACTGCTGGCAGAACAACAGTCGGTCACGCGCCTCAAAGCAATGGCGTCATTTTATTTTTTGTTAGTTGGGTGACGTGTACTTCCCCTAACAGTTTAGTCTCAAGAAAGCTAGGCGGCCCGCCATCGCATAATTTCAAAGGTACATGGGAGCTAAGTTGGATTGGTATTAAAGGGAGACAATCTTCTGTCATCGTCGGATTGGTTTGTAAGCGTTTGTCCACGGGTGGAATGCGCTCGCGGAGAAGGGAAACGTTGTCCACCGGACAGGTCTGAGTTCTGAACGATGTAGCCTAGCCTTCAGTACGACCAACACAGTCTCCGCGGCGAACTCTTTTTGTTTTCAGAGGCACATTGCTGTCAGCCGAAAACCATGCGATTTCAGCTGATCCGGTTTAGGGCAGACCGGAAAATTTTCCGCCAGACAGACACTCTGGTTTCTCTTCACATCGAGTAAATCTTTCGCCTTTTACTAAAGATTTCCGTGGAGAGGAGCATTATAATGAGTCTTAGAAGACTATTTTTCACGCCCTACGCTGTAGGGTGAATATTTCCAATGTAAACATGAGTGGGTGACTACATAATTTGTTGTTTTTAACCCTGGGATAG
>NW_026732801.1:0-57500 GCF_028476545.2 Physella acuta
ACAGGGTGATACGACCCCTCCCCCGAATGAAATAACATTTATATAGTAAATAATTCAATCAGTGTTTCTCCACCCCCACCCCTGGAAACTTAATCCCCTCCTCCCCTACCATGCGGAGTTTCTTCCAGGCATCTCTTCGGGGAAGAAAGTCAACCCCCCCCCCCCCGAACGAAATGGAGTTTATATAGAAAATATATACTTTTAACAGCATACACCCCCCCCCCCCCCCCGGAAAAAAAGTCTGGAAGAAACACTGCTCCTATAACACTTTTGGATTAAAAGATGATCCTCTCCTGACTTTGTCTTGCCACCAAGACTTGTGTAAGTCGTAAGTGTAAATTGGGTAGCTCGAGTGCGTGTTATTTTAGCGTCACACTCTGAGACATGCATTCGCCATAATTATTAGTTGTAGCATATTTAGTTTCGCCCTAGGGGCGCCAAAATGGGTTGAAAAAATTAAAAGCTGCAGTTTTGAATAATAAATATTTTAAAAATATATGGGGGGGGGGGGGGGGGCGCCAAATTGAAAGTTTGTCCCCGGATTCAATTGATGCGCACAATCCACCTATTAATTTTTGTGCAAAAAGCATCGTTTTCATCGTAAATTATTAGATTTTGGTGTCGACCCCTCTCCGGTCGATGAATCAAAATAAACAACAAAGCCTTTTTTTCCTCTATAAATGTTGCAGGTTAGTGGTACCTCTCCCCCGCCCTTTGTTATAGTTTTTAAATGTGCATAGCTAATAATAATTATGTTTATCTATAGTGAGTTATTTATAGTGGATTAACTCTAATTAATCATTTATCGAACTGGCAAAAAGCATATTTCTTCTATATATTTTGCCATTTTTTTCAATGGTGTCACCCGGTGCGGTACGCACTCTTCGCGACGCCTATGACACTGAAAAGTGGTCATGTTTCAGTGGCCGCTACCCATACTCACACTTCCGAGTTACCTCAGGTAAAAACAGTCAGCCTTTGTTCTTGTTTTTAAGGGTGAATCGCTCAGCTGTCCGCACTGGCAATGCCAGGGTTGTGTGTTGAAATGTGAAGGTCTGTTTTTTTTCTCTCTATGCAACGGGGGGGGAGAGTAGATCTGCGTGTGATAAAGCATGTTTTATATTATACTTTTTTAAAATAACTATTACAGAAAATTTCAAAATAATAATCCACCCCTTCCTTCTATATTTGCAGGATCATCTAAGAGCGATATCGCCACTATGGGGAAAGAAAGGCCCTGTACGGTTACAATTGTGTATTGACAAACTTAAGAATAGGCATACCCTACCACCATGTCAGCAGGTCTTTAACTACCGTCAATCTTACTTTCTCTGACGGATTATAACGGGATTTCATAGATTAGCCACTTCACCTGTTTGTGTAACCGTGTTAACAGACACGTAGTAATAGTGGGGAGGTGTGTGTGTGGGGGGTGGGGGGTAATCCGTAATTGATGCCATGTGGATAGGTGATTGTCAAGAAATATGACGTAGTTTTTTAAAAACATCTTTTTAAATTAAAAAAAAATTAAATGCTAATTTTTGTTACTTTTTTTTTGGAGGTTGAAGGTGTATAAGTAGGGGAGGGGGGGGGGGGGGGTTGAACCTTGTGACATTTTTGTGACGATACGGGAAAAGAGAGGGGGTGCCAATGGCATAGAGAATTACATAAAGTAAAAACTCCGATGAAAAGCAACACTTATGGTAAACATTGCTTAAAAAAATGTAACGTCCTTCGGTATCTAAATTACAGGGGCCTAGTAACTTGTTTCATTAAATGATGCAATTTCACACTTGACCACAACTATTTCAAATAGTCAAATTATTTTTTTTTTTACCCTTCCCTCTTTGGGAGGATATCTGTATGGCCCAGCAATCACCCAAAGTGATTGAGAGCTATCATGTAATTTTTCTTCTTCATTCTTAATTTTTAGTGTTGGGAGGGATCGAGCCTTATCTGCAAGAGGGTTTGAACTCGAGACTTTTTTCGAATTTATCAACCATGAGCTTTGCCGACTCGACCATGCTTCCATCACAATTAAGGATTACGTGTCAACTGGTAATGCGCCATTGAGGCCATTGACTCCGATTTCAGCCTGCTTTTCTTTTTGGGTTTGCTTCCATAGAACAAACTACAAGACAGCAGTTGTTTGATTTTGGAGTTGTCCCCAGCTAACGAGCCTCATCTGCCCGAGGGTTCGAACTAGAGACTTTCGGTTTAGCAACCATGAGCGTAGCGACCCTTCCCGGCGCCCGGGGACAAACTTTTCGATTTGCACCCCCCTCAAGATTTCGATTTGCACCATCCTCGACCTTTCAATTTATTTTTCCAACCCATTTTGGCGCCCTCTAAGGTCGGCGCCCGGGGACATATGTCCCCCCCCCCCCCCCGCTACTGCTTTACCGACTCGACCCCTCTATCATGTAATAAATGAACACAACACATTAAATAGCTTGAACATAAATAACTGTAATATAGTAACTTAATACACACTTCTAGAAAGTTACCATCTTGTGATACAGTGATAAAACAACTAAAGGGCAACAACTGTCCTGAATGGAAACTAATTGTTACATAGCACACCTGACACAGGTGAAAAGAAAATATTATTAAATTATGATTTAAAGTTTGATAAACCAAATAAATATTTTCGAAGATCAAATAAATATTTTGTTAAACCAAATAAATATTTTCATAGATCAATTTTCATACACCAAATAAATATTTTCTTTAATTAAATTAACGTTTTCGCACACAAAATAAATATTTTTATGGACCAAATGAATATCGTTACTCAAAAAGAATATTTTGTTAAACCAAATATTTCATTTCACAGGTTTTAAAAATACTTGCAGCCATATCAAAATTCTAAAAAAAAAAGTTTTTTTTTAAAAAAGCAAAATTTACAATTATTTTACATCACTTTAATTTTAGAAATTCCATTTTTTTAAAAGTCATATTTAAAAAAAAAAAAGCAACAAACAAGGAAACACTGTTTAAAAAAAAAATCTTAAGTAAAATTTACTGTGAAAGAGAAGAAATAGGTTTAAAGCAGAATACACAATAAATGATACATACAACAACAAATTTGTTTTATATTATATGGATTTACATTATTAAAAGATATTTGATATTATCCTTTTTTTTTCTGTAATGTAGTCTATCAGCAGACCACACCACAAGAGCTAAGCAGTGTTTGTTGGAGGTAGAAAAATGACTGTTATTTTTGGTCCAGATAACTTATAAGTGGTGAGCAAACTTTTTCACCCCAGGAAGGTAGAGATAGATAGGACATGCATTGAGGACAAAGCTATATGTTTTACCAAACAAGGCATGGGATCCACAAGGATCATGAAGAAGAAAAAAGCTCCTGGAATAGAATAAGACCTAAAAATTATTGGAAGTCGGAAAGGAATAAAAAATAAAAAGCAGATGACAGAAAAACTTGGAAAGAAGTTATGAATGGTCTGTGCTCCACTGAAGTGGAAACAGGTGAAGAAGAAGACTTTTTAAAGAAACATATTACCATTAATGACTCTAAAAAATAGTTTTGTGCCACGTTTTATTTTAATTATGAGACACCATAGCAATAGTTAGAGGTACATTATTTTCTCATTGACAAGCTTTAATTGTGAATAAAAAAAGAGTGGTAGATGCTTATTCATGTGTCTCAGAGCTGCTAACTACTGGTCTAGGTCAATTATTAATTCACATTTTACACAAAAATGTAATACTAGTAAATTTACTTAGACCGGTATTAGAATGGGAATCCAATGGAAAGCTAGAAGATATAGTCTTGAGTACTGATCTGGGCTAGAGTCTGTACGATCGCCTTGAGTCCACTCAGCTGTAATGGGTACCTGGATTACATTAGTGAAAGTATAGGCAGCTGGGCATAGAATTGACCACACTATGCCTTTAATGCAAAGGTCACAGAAACAGGTGTACTCTAGTTCACCTGCCCCACTGACCCAAAAAGTATATCTTTACTATTTTTGCAATAGATCTATAAGTACAAGAATGGACTAGTAATTTCAATTTAGTCTCTTATGCTAAAGATAAAAAAAAATTATGTGATGCAATTATTTTAAAATAATTTTAATTTGCAATGTGACATTTAAAAATATTTAAGATTATAAAACAAGCTACTCAAAAAATAATTTATCAAGCATAATAACAACACCTTCAATAAATAATTATTTAGTTTAAGCAATGGTCCTCAACATTTTTTAATGTACCTACGCCCAAAACTGTTTGTTAGATAAAAGTAACAGATTATTGAAGAACAAGTGAACATCTGGTAGAAAAGTGCTTTTTCTATTACAATATTTATTTGTCAAACAGAACAATATTGAAAACCTATTGTCTTACAATTTTGAAAGTATCATTAAAACGCAAGGGTATACCTGTTCTAAAAGATTTATAATTTTAATAAATTTTATACTAAACTTTTATTTATTTTGTTACCAAACTCCTGAGGATTAAGTGAAGCAGCAGACGTAGAGCAGATGTTAATACTGAGCAAACATGGTGAAGCTTGTCAACAGTGACATACAAAAAAGACACAGATTCTATTTAATTTTTTAAAATAAATAGTCCAAAATATATTTTAATAGGTGGGTGCCAATAATTTTAAAAATTGAGAAGAAAATTAAGTGAGAAGCAATGACCAGAAGAATATGTGCACAAAGTGAAATCTTTAAATAAATTCTTATATACATAATTGAGACTAATTAAATACATATTTGAACCTTCACCCTTTAATTACCAATATCATTTTATTTTAATTTTATGTATGCAGTTATTTCTCTGGTGAAATCCGACAACATCTTTATGAGAGATCTTCATCTCTTTATTATCACTAATATACCCCCAGTCTTGAGAGTAACAGAAAGCAAAGATAATAAGTCCATTCTGGAAGGGCTACAACTCAGTAAAATGGAAAAGTCTGGCAATTACTTTAGTGCATACAGTAGCATTGTGCCTTTCTTTAATATGTTCATGAATTAATGTGACAACTTATTTCCATTTCTTTTCACATATAAAGTTTGACATAGTTACAATAAATAATATTTGCACATCTATGGAACAGCTATTACAAACTTTGTATAAGATTTAAAAAACCAGCAGGATTATAGATTATTAGAAAAAGCACCAAACAATTTTCTAACAAGCTGTCAAAACGGTTCATATATTTCTGTAAATAATGTAATTAAAATCTTAAAACTCTGACCCGAATAAATACATCTTTAAATTAAATATCTCACCAATGATGTTTTGTTAAACTTACACTTAAATAGAACTTTTATTTGGAAATAGTGATGATTTGCAAAAAAGTCAAAATATAAAAGTCTAGAAATATAACATGTAAAACAGGCAGAAATACTGACTGAAAAAAATATCTAACAAAGCAAATGTTTTTAAAAACTGTAATGCAGGTCATGTTTTTGAGGTAAATTTAAAAAATAAACCCACTGTACAGATTAGACTTTTACAATTCTGAAACAATTTGTCATTATTGATTATAATGCTGAAGAAATTTTTTGTGTTTACAGACACTAACACTTTCAAAGCTAATAAATAGTTAACCGTAACCGTAAATAGATAAGAATCTTTAAAAAGTATTGCTTATAAATCATATACTGACATAAAGTTTGTATTTAGCAATACTCATCTCAAAAGATATTGTCTAAAATTTTACAGAGCATCTGCAAACAGAACGCGTTGGTATAAATGAATTAGTGATTTAAAAAAAATCAAAGTTTCTAGTCCTGTACATGTATTATAAAATTTAATGAATTCCTTCTTAATGAAATATTTTTTTACACCAGATCTGGCCGTTTTACTAATGATATCCACAAAGCTTTTGAGATAAAAATACATACTTGAAGAATTAGTTAGTCAACTGTAAAGCTGTCAATGTGAATAGAGCTTTGAGGGGGGGCTTTCCTCCCCCTTACCAAATGTGATTACCCTCCTCTTGAAAATAAATAGTATACAGTTACCAGCCAAAGTGAAAAACCCACCATATTACAAGAATTATAAATGATAGTACAAAATAAATTACATTTTATTTATAGTTAGCCTAAACAGTCTTGAGAATGTTAAGCTGAATGAAGAATGGTAGAGTGTAATCACTCAAAATAATTTTCTTACCCTAGCATGACCTTATGGTTAGGGTTAAATTAATGAGAATTAAGTGTCAATTTGTAATTGACATGGGTAAGGTCTGGTTATTAGGTAATTAAAAAAAAAGTGGAAGCAAAACAATATTAATGAACACCTAAATTTGATGAATACTTTTTAAAATAACATCAACACAAAAAAAAATCATTCAGGACATGTGTGCACTATTTTTGGTATTTTAAGAAGTAAAGACTGCTCCATGCAGCCCCCCAATCGTAAAGAATGGAGGAAGGCATGTGACTAGAATCAGGATGTAAATGGATTAAAATGCACCAGAATTTGTTACAAAAAAAAGTAATAACATACATTCTACACCTGTAGTAGTATTTGTATACATTTGTAGTTTTTCAAACAATCCAACTCTGTTTAGGCCAAATTAAGCACATTAAAATACAGATAATCATTGTATTAATAATTGTAAATTTAAACTTCAACTGAAATTTACTCAGTCTTGTATTTTTTTTACAGGTTTTTAAGATAACTTTATAATACCCAATCCAAAACAAAATTTCTTCATAATTAATAAATTACTGACATTTAAAATAGTTATGAAGTGTTAAAGTTGCTAATAAAAAAATGAAACTCATCACTAACAACAGAACGACAGTTATATACAAATGTTTGGAATAGTAAAACTTGTAAATTACTAATAAAGTTAGCCAGCTATATATTTAGTTTTTTTTTTCAGTAGTATTTTGGGTATTTCTATTAAGCTGATATTAAATTAAACATGGTTCACATGAGAAAAGAATCTGCTAGTATTAGAAATCTATGTTTATAGTTGTTCAAGGAAGCAAAATTTACTAATTAATTTAGATGCCAGATGAGAAGTAAAAATAGTGTAATTCCATTTCATTTTGGATAAAAAGAATATTAAGTTAAAAACATAAATGCAAAATTGTAAAAATTGCTAAAGTTAATTTTCAACATAAAAAATAAAGTGATAACAAATAGTTGTTTTAAAATTTTCAATCAAGGTAAATGAAACCAAATTTCAAATTTGATACCTTAAAAAAGGTGTAAAAAACCAATTAAAAAAGAATTTATGAACCACTTCTCATTAACATAGTAAACAAGAAACAAAATTGACTCTTGTAAATTCAACAAATTAAAATATGTACACAAATTTCACAACACTGCCAGATATGTTCTTGTTTTGTTTTTAAATCCATCACATCCTCAAGTAGAATAAAAGATAATTAACATTTTCAGCCAATTCTTTGCTTACTGTTTTTTTTTAATTTTCCTCCTAACTTTATGTTTAATACATTATTCACTATTTACAGATCATTTTACCAATAAATGCATGGGTTATAAATCAAATAAAGTTAATGCCTTTCTAATATTATATATATAGAAATGTAAAATTTAAATTTTTTAACAATTAACTGGAGTATAATTATGCTTCTCAACTAAAATTATTGATTAGAAAAATATGCTTTAAATTTGACTATCTAATAAAATGAAAAAAAAAAACATGCATAGAATAATAATTTTGTTACAGATCCCTTTTTCACAAGTAACTTTGTTGTTAAATTAAGAACATAAGTATGCTAATGCCACTTTTCCTTCAGCTTCATTAGAAACAAATATAAAAAGGCAAACATAATTAAATTGCGATTAAAAAAAAAACAAACAGATCAAATTGTGTTATCTCAACCAGCCGAAAGATGCTGAAGTTATTTTTATTATTTTAAAATAAGTACTACTGATTTAATTAGAGAATTTTAAAAACGACACTAACAGTGTCAAACTGAAAAGCTATCAAGCGACACAGCAAGTGATGTTTTCAACACTTTTTAAAATGGCATTAAACCCCGGAAAGGATTCACACATTTTTTAAAATTACATTCCAAAAAATATCTAGCTTAACACATATAAGCCTTCTTATATTATCTGATATACTAGCAAGAATAAATTTTTTAAATAGATAATGATAATTCTAGATTTGCAGGAATGGCTGAACAGTAGTCTGCTTTAGTTGCAGTACAGAAAGCACTCTCAAACTAAAAATAGTAATGATTAACACCCATTGCTTGAACTCTTGTACCTCAATACCTAAAGATGTGAAAGAAAAACATCTGTAAATTAAAGGCCACAGCATTTGATTAAACAAAATGCTAACACCTAAGTGATATCAATGATAAAATAAAAGCAAAGGAATAAAATTCATTTGCATATAACTCTAAGGGTCATTATATTAAATTACTCAACAAGTAATATACTGAGCTTTGAAGGTTTGCAGATGTAATTAAGTAATATAAAATTAAATTAATATTACTTCTACTTGAATGGTAATAAAACAGTAATAAAATTAACCTTTTTTGCAAATTCTGGTAATTTGAAGGATGACTTGTGCATGTCAGAATTATAATATTTCATGCCTAGTTTATCCAACTCATCTGTAGAAAATGATCGAACTGGATTTTCAAAGTCTACATCCTGTAATGAAGAAAATATTGGAGGAAAAGAAACAAAGAATCCCATTTATTTGTATGACTGTTTAGGTATTTCCTACCTCTAAGAACTGTAAGAAATTTTACAAATTTTGCCCCACTTTACTAATAACATTTTAAATACAATTTGGGGAGGGGGGGTGTAGAGAGAGAGAAAGAGATGCCCAAGAACCTTTTAAACATTATTGTTTTCAAATTTTAATAAGTAACTTACTGGATCTAAGCTGCACAAAACAAATCCAATTTGTCCACATGGATATGTAGGAATGGATGTATAAGCATAAGAAACAGATGGATACAAGGTGACACAGAAATCCAGCATACTTTTTATTAGCTCCATGTGAATCCACATGCACTCACCTAGATAAAAATAAACAATTTTTTCATTTTTAGAAATTCTTTAGTTGGTACTAATAACTGAATCATGAAGCAAACTAAGAGGAAGTGAGCTTCCCTAAACATTCTCATAGCTCAAATATTCTTAAAAAATAGTACGGGTTAGAATGGCACTTCCAGTGGAACTAGCTATAAAAAAATTACTTAGTGATAAAAATTTCTTGTTTATCTAAAACACATAGCTGCAAAAAGATTTTGAATATATTGCTTTTTGAAAATTTTATATAAAATTCTGAAAGTTTTCTGAGAAAAGTACCACTTCTGGTAACCAGATATCATTCAAAAGAATCCAGAGTATACTAATACTTATGAATGAAATTTCATCCACCTAGCTGAAACTGTACTCAAGCTATTGTGCATGAAGAAAAACAAGAGACAAATCTAGAACTTTTTGTCTGAATCAAGATTTTTTTATTTCTTGCATGATTACAATACTTTATATACCATGAAGTGGGAGTGATCCCCCCCCCCCCCTAAACTTTCTTGAATATTCTTATATCACTACAGGGGATGGCAAATCAGGATATAGACATGCTTTTTAATCAGTTTTTAGATAGGGCCTACTTAACTTTTTAAAATAGAATAGAATCTCATAGAAAAAAACAATTGCGCACCAAGTGATCAGCAATTAATCAGTACTTTATTAAGAAAGGAGTCGTTAAAAATAAATTCACATGCGTTTTTGAGAAATCTGAAATAGGGTAAAGTACTACTTCCCAATGACAGAAATTACTCAAAATTTGATAGAAAACAGAGAATTAGATCTTTTACTCATATGTGAAATTTCATCAATCTATCAGAAACAATGCTATAGGCTTTTGAAAAACCAAAAGTAGAATAACTTCTACTGCCAGTTATAGGAAATTGCTGAAAAGTTGAAACAGAACAACAAATTTGACATAATACTTATATATGAAATTTCATAAACCTAGCTTTAATGGCACCCAAGTTATCGTATTCACAGACACACAAACAAGATTGCAGAATTTCCAACTCGACAACCCGTAAAATGCTGAGATTTTGATAATTCTGTACTTAGAATTTTGCCCGATTAAAATCAGTCCCCTTCACTCAATATATGATTAAATACTGAGGTGTAAAACAATGAAAACTATCAACAGTTCATGTGATTTTTGTGCACGATTATAATACTTACTCTATACTCTGTATACAAGAATGTAAAATAGTAAGAAAAACAGCAATAACAAAAGAAAATACAAAGGTACCTTGACTGCAAACAATACCACCAGGTTTCAATGCTTTTTTCATGAGTTCATAGTACTGTTTTTGAAATAAGGATGATGCAGGTCCTAAGGAAAAGTGGATAAGTAAGATATATTTTTAGCAAGTGATAATGGATGAATTTTAAATTTAAAATAAAATAAGATACATTCTTTGAACTATCTATAACTATTTAAGAGGTAAAATAGAGTCAGAGCTAAAACAGATTTTTCTATACTGACACATGGCATTAAAAGTTATTTACTCATTAAGTATAGCTGTTTAATCATTTTACTTCTTAAAATGACCTTCATAAAAAGTATTTCTTTATAAATAATTGATTGCAGATACACCAAAAGGTTAACTAATTACAAAAGAATAGCTGTCAAAGAAATATATATGTTGTAATGAGAGAAAAACCCAACCACTAACCTATAGGGTCACTGGAATCTGTGATGATAATATCAAACTCCCCCTGGTGTTGACCCATGTACTCAAAGCCATCCATGATGTGGAGGTTAAGTCTTGGGTCAGAAAAACTGACAGCCATACCAGGCAGATACTTCTTGCTTGCATCAATCACTCCCTGTGTTTAACCCGACCAACAAAATTAAATTAATGAGTTTGTACACCAATACCACATACTGTTCAATGTATATTACCAGGACAAAAACGTATACACCTGAAAATGTTACAATAGAAAAACAAAAACAAAGCAGGACAGTTGTGACGTATAACAATCAAATTAAACTAGCTGATAAGGAAATTTTCAGCTTAAATAATTGCTTAGGTAACACACAGAAATAATTCTGAGCATGTTTACAATTCAGTGCAAACACTCATTCATATGTTGTTTTAACACATCTATTTCTTGTAATTGACAAAGAAATTCAGAGAAATCAAGCTAAAAATAAATTCAATGCTTTTTGTTTTGAGAAATCTGAAATAGGGTTAAGTACTACTAAAAAAAGTTGTTTATATTGGAACTGATTATATTGCGGTCAGCGTGGTCGAGTCAGTAAAGCTCAAGGTTGCTAAACCGAAAAGTCTCGAGTTAGAACCCCCCGGGCAGATGAGGCTCGTTAGCTGGGGACAGCAACTCTTCTAGGAGAGACAACTCCAAAATTAAACAACTGCTGCCTTGTAGTTTGTTCTTGGTTGGACAAAGGCTATGGAAGCAAATCCAAAAAGAAAAGCAGTCTGAAATCGGAGTCAATGGCCTCAATGGCGCAAAACCAGTTGACACGTAACGCTTAATTGTGTTGGAGGCGTGGTCGAGTCGGCAAAAAGCTCATGGTTGATAAATTTGAACAAAGTCTCGAGTTCAAACGCACTGGCAGATAAATCTCGATCCCCTTCAACACTAATAATTAAGAACGAAGAAGAAGAAAAGAAGAAGAAGGAACTGATTTTGCAGTAAGCTTTCCTATAACATTTAAAATATAATGTGTACCTTGTTAACACAGTTACATTGGACTTGAGTATCTCAATGTTAGCCAGACAACATAAACAAAAAGCATTAAAAAATGACCAGACAAGAATAAAAATGTTCATTTACATTAATGCCAACTAACAGTAACATAAAGCTGACCTGATCTATCTCGCACATGTGAACCTCTTCAACACATTCATGCTTCAACACTTCTCTGGCCACTCCACCATCACCACCGCCAATAATCAATACCTAAACAAAAGAAAAAAAATTAACTATGCATTCTAAAGATCTCTGTGGCACAATAGGAGCTTAATGAATCGTTTGGTAGCCATGGCACATATATTATTCTCAAGAACAACTTAGCCATGAACAAAGCATAATAATCAGAAAAGAACAATGGAGTTGGAAAAATTTAATAACCTAGGAAATCAAGTAGCATGCAAAAAAAATTTAATTGAAATTGTGATATGGATATTGAAAAATGTATTGTTGGAATTACCTTTTTAGGGTTTTTATGTGAACACAATGGCAAGTGTGCCAACATTTCCTGGTATGAGAATTCATCTTTTTCTGTACATTGAATAACACCATCCAACACCAGGACATTTCCAAAAGTTTTACTGCAAATGTAAACAAAGGGGGATTTATTCTATCCACATATAATATGTAAATAAAATGCTTCAAAGCTTTTTACAAACCAAAAAATGAACTAGTAACTGAAATTTCAAAAGTATTAGTATTTTGGAAACAAATTATTCTATTTGGCATGAATAACATCAGTTTCAGCTTTTACTTAATTACCGTTATATAAACTAACAAAAAAGTCAGGCCCCCATCCTACTTTAAAACAACATTTTTTCTTCCCCTCTAAAATCATCATTCAAATAAAAATTGATGTACTTTTTAAAAATCACATTTTAAAGAAATACAAATATGGTAAGTCACATTCCTTCCAACTGAAAGCTGAATTAAAGAGCCCCCTTCCTACTCTCTATTAATTATCGAAACCCATTACCAGATCTGAAATTTCACCATCATGGTATAATATCTAGTTTAGGGAACTGCAACCCTGCAACCACATTAAATTATCGTATAACCAAAATTTATTTAACAGCTTCGTTGTCATGCTAGGCTGGTACTGATGACCTTTCCTACGCTGTAAACAGGACAAAGGTGCTGAAACTTTTAAGTTATCAATCTAAGCTTTAGTACTCTTTGAAACTGGCCTATTTAAAATACTTTTGGTCATTATGTCAAAACTATTTAAAACAGTTTATAACTGATAACATTTAGTGAATGTATAACATTCACTGTGCTATTTAATACAAGAGATTATGGGACATCAAGAGTTATCAACGAGTGGGCTATTTATCTAAGTAAGTGGATATTTTTTTATGTACTAGCAAAGCTATATAAATGGTTAAATTATAGCAGTTAAGGTAATTTCTTTAATACTATAGTAACTTAGGGAAAGAAAATTTTTAAGCTTCATAGGAATAATGCATTTTTAAAATTTCATGTCAATTTAATTTTATGATAACTAGAGTTTAGGGGATAGATGCATCATCTAATGTTTACATTACTTTTCCTAATAAGTTTATTATAGAGACCCACATTAATTAATTCTAAAACATGCTGTTATACTATGTTACTATAAAGAAAGAGGCCCACATAGAAAAACATGAATATCATCACTGCAAGTTATGCACCTCCTATTGTAGTAAGTTGAGTTTAAGCAAGTTTAGGTTATCACAAGATAAGGAAACTCTGTGGTAACTGTATAGCTGACCTAATAACCTGAACAATCAGCTGAGCAGGGGTCAAGTAACTCAATGGCTATGTCATCATTTTACAAGTAGTCGTTGAGAGACAACAGCAACATTTACCACAATAGCTTCGCTATTTATACAGAGAGTAAAGGTCAATGTAAATTAAACACTTAACATTACAAACAAAAAAGTGGTGTGTCAAGATTTCTAATGGTGATATCACACACAGGCAGGTCAGTATTTTGTCATTATTTAAATATTAAAACATGCTATATACCATTCATATTTAAATTAACAATTTAGGTCATACTGAAAGAAATAAACTACACTAAAATGAAAGTTACCTTTTAAATACAAAAATATCTTGATAATTTGTTTTTTCATGATGCAACACTTTCTCAACCTCCAAGGACATAGACTGTCCTGGCCACAGAGGACTAAATTCACTGAACCATCCTTCTTTGATACTGTCCATGCTATTCATTTTTTTTCTAAGGGGAAAACATATAATGCGTAATAAAAATATGCTTACTGATGGATTAAATAACACAAGGTATATGTAGGTATAGTACCTGAAAAAAGAAAACCAACCTTAAAAAATTTAGAAGTTGTGCAATTTGTTTGAACAAAAATTCATTTTGCCCTAAAGTGAAAATGGTCCGGTAATGATTTGCAATACATTTAAAATACATAGCTGGTTATTAATACCCCAGTTTTTGGCGTCATTAATGTTGATAAATTGATAAGTGATCAGGATTTAACTTTGTGTAGACAATAACTAGTCATCAATTTATAACAAAAGCAGTGTTTTCTGTGGATATATCAACAGTGTACCCAAGACACTTGTCTGAATTTCACAATTGTGAAAATCATAAAACTGCAAACCATACCCACTAAAGGGCATTTATGATGACAATATATGAATGAATGTTGAATTTAAAATCAAAGTCTTACAATTTAAACAAACGTAAAACTGAAATTCTGCATGTAAAATTTAGATGGCATTACAAAAAAAAAAAAAAACCCTCAGTAAATACTGCATAATAATACTTTAAGTAGGGCCCTGGGCAAACTTTTTTCCACACAATGTTTAATACCTTGCAGGAGTTTTTGGCTGGTAATGAGAAAATCATTAAAATAATATATCTACAATTTGACAAAAAAGCAAACCCCTTATTTTCTCACTATAGGGGTCTACTCTTGAGTCTACTTTTAATATTTAGGCCTAATAATAGACATCATAAATGGATGAGCCCAAATCAAGTAGTAATAAGCAAAAGCTGCTTTTCCAATAAATATTGTGAAATGAAATTAGAGAAAATGAAACTACCAAAATTAAGTTAAAAGTTAGCTAAGCTATTATAAACCTTAAGCCATATGCCTAAAATCAAATATGCAGTCAATAGGCCTATTGTTCTGAACATTTTTAAGCCTATTACTAGGACTCTATACTACCCTATCAGCCCTGTAGTTATACTACTATACTTAGACTATCAATATTATACTAGTCTAAACATTTAAGACTATTTTTTGTCCTAAGAGATTAACATGGCAATTACTAGATCTAGGCCTTTACTTAGATTATTAGACAGTAGTCTAACTACTAGAGTCCTAGACTTACTTTAGTCTGGATCTCCTAGGCCTATTCTTACTTTCTAAATCATAATGATTATAGATACCGGTGTCCGATAATATAGGCCTACTCATCCGACATCCATAATATTAATATTATAATATAGGTGTGTTGGGTTGTTAGTTGTGTTGTAATCTCGACTAACATTATGTTTCGAAATTAGTAAATTAAAATTAGGGCTTATTAGAGTTAGGCATATGATAGGACCAGAGTTTAGGTTAGGGACAGGGTTATCATGACATTCGTCAGCCATGTGTGTATTATATTATAGGCATCAGAATAGTTACCAGAAGCAGCTGAACACCCCTTTTTTTAAAGATTCCATTATTGGACACCGGTATAAAAATTCACCTGTTTTTAATTATTTATTTTAGCTCTCTTGTTGATTGATGGTCGATGATGGATTGGAGTTTGGAGTATTGATAATTTAATAATTTTAAATTTTAACTGAAATCTTTGTTAGTTGTAGAAATCTAGAATGTAGATCTAGATCTATAGATCTAGAATCTACTTCTATAAAATCTAGTCAGTCTAGACTCTAGAGACTATTCTAGAATCTAGCTAAGACCTAAGTCATTAGTAAGACTAATTGGTAATCTATCGTTTTGGGTACGTAAAATCGCCCGCGGCTATTAATGTACGAAAACGTTACCTCATTGTCAAGGCTTTAATAGGAGTATGTTGTCATATGTTTGTATCAAATATTATAGATAAATGAATAATAAACCTAAATCAATGGCTAAATATATCGATACGAGAAAAATGGCCCGTTGAGGAAGGATACACCGGGCGCTAGGTTGATAGTGCTGTCTCTTTTCTCTAAACTAAAACCAAACCACCCCCCCCCCCACACACACACCACCCCCACCACCCCCCAAAAAAACATGTCTACCGTCCCATTCAGCAAAATATAATTATATACTTTTTCCAGTGTCCGCCCCCTCCCCGAAAATTCTACCCCCGCCCCCGAAAATTTCAAGTACCCCACCCCTCTCCGGGGAGGAAAAAGTCTGAAAGAAACACTGGTGTCGCGCTTAGCCACTACGCGAAGAATTGCATTAAAGAAATTGCGAGAAAACCACTTTTTAGATTAGACACATTAATTAGGCGGTAATTTTATTATAGAGTATCGATGAAGAAATTTCTTTTGAGTTGGGGAGGGGGAGGGGCTCAGACGTTCTTACGCGGGGGGTGGGGCTTCGCCCCTCCCCGAAGAATTGTATGCAAGAAACTCTTCACGCAAACCACTTAGATTAGACAACATTTCCTCTTTATTCAATGTTTACGCCAGAATCAATGACGTCATTATATTACTGTGAGATTATTTTCAACTCTATGCTAAATGTGTCGACGTCATACTTCGTTTTTCGAATTACTATGCATGTTTTTAAATTGCTTGTCTTTTCTCTAGAGCGTTCTTGTCAAACATTTTTGTATTTTAAAAAATATAAATTTTAAATCCTCCTCAAAATGTGAAATAATTATTAAAATTTAAGGAGTCACCTGGTTTTCACATTACAAGTCGCGGGCGATTTTACGTACCCAAAACGATAGATTACCACTAATTAATTAATAATATTTAATAAAGCCTCCTAAGACTAGAGTCGAGAAGTTGAAACTCATAAGTCAGACAGAAGTCACTACTTGAAATTTTTTAAATAGTTTTTTTTTTGTTAGTCTTGTGTAGCTAGTCTCATAACGCGAGTTGAATTACCTCCCCTGACCCGCTTTTTTATGGCCACTTTCTAGTTCGTTTTTTTCGATCGCGTCTCGGCACTGTTGCTAAAAATAGCATTCGCGCAATACCATACGGGTAAATCTGTTTGGCGTCTGCTACACGTGATAGATCGTTGAATGGCCGACAAGCTGATATAAAAATTATTGCGACCGGATGCGATTTTCGTGGAAATTGAGCTAGATTTAGCAAAAGACAGCTATATTTGTGTAAAATATGATTATTTATACTTCTACTTACACAGATATTTTGATAACTGCAGTTCAGCTGTCCATTTTTCTTTTAAAATGTATCTTTAGAATTTCTATACCTTTTGGCAATCGGTCAGGAGCATTTGCGCACTAAACCCACCCCCCTACGGCAGATCCGATTTTTTTCCCAGTGAACTCATACTGACCTCCCACATAGCTAAGATAGTACATTGATACTGATGGGAAAGCCTCTAAATCTGTATTCCTTCTAGAGATCTAGAAATAAATCTAGATCGTGGAGTTTTTATAATGACTTTTAAATTGAATGTCTCCAGTTTAAGATATTTTTTTTTCAAAACATAGCTAGAATCTACTTTTAGTACTATATTTAAGTATTTCAAACCCTTTTGGTAGTTTTTTCTTAAACTTAGACCTAGATCTAGTGATTAGATATCTATATTTTGTACTTATAACTTGCAGGCCTATTAAAATAATAATAAAACAGTTTGCTTGATAACTTCATTAGGTCATTTCATAAACACAAATGTTATAAACATATAAAAATCACAAAACCATAGGTAATATCTGAATTCTGTAGCCTACCTTACATTTAGGCTAATACTGAATTAAAAAGAAATTACATTAAGGTTTGAAATTAATACAACTTGTAATTAAGAAAGAAAGCTTCAATTCTAAATACTACAAGATATAATAACAAACAATGAAACAAATTCAAAGCTTTTTTCAACCCATTTAGTCGAAAAGATTTTTATTTTTTCCGATATTGACCAAAATAAGTTTTTAAAGCTTAGGCCTAATGTTTTTACAAACATAACTAAATTTTATTAGGCCCCTGTAAACATTAATTAAGATTCCTTTGTAGTCAAAGCAATCTATTTGGCAGATGAAGTAGAGTTCATGTTTCTTGACCTCAGCATATGAAGTGATTGTCCGTGTGGTCAGCGATATTCACAGCCGCCTTTACTTTTTACCTTTAATTTCCCCAATGTATATCAGGTACCCATCAGAAATGGGTGGACTCTAATTGAATTTTATTAAACAAACATTTTGATATAGGCCTAGATTTATAATCTCTAACATTCCAAACAACATCTGTTCTGTAGAATTTACCTTTCTGCTTCCAAATGCGGTATTTTCCAATTGAAAATTCATCACAAAACATACAATAAATTATATAAATGGCATTTTATAAATTTATATAAACTATTTACTTTCACCTTGGTGTAAAAAAATGTAGATCTAGGTATAAGCAAACTGATTTCAATAGTAAGAAAGAATCATGTCTTTTCTTGCTTACTAGCTTTAAAACAAGTGAATTTGACTTTTTACCTGCGTTTTTGGTCGCGTTTCTATATATATTTTATTTGCGACACTAAAAAAATTATATTTAATCAACCGATTATGCTAAATTAATAAAATTGGTACTGTTGGATTGCATTTTTAAAGCTCTACAATTATATGCTATTTTTTTTATAATTTGAAGAAAATTGAATTTATATGAGACTAACTATCTTGTGGGACTTCTGGATTTTATCAGTTAGCCGAGTTAGGTCTATGAAACTAAATGATAACAAAATAAGATCACAACACCAAATAAAATAAACACAACTAACAAGATTCTACCTGTCTGGATCTAGATTTTTCTAAACCAAAATCTACCCGTACTCGGTAGTAAAAGAGTAATGTTGACTACAACAGCAGTCAGCACACTCTCTTTTGTTGATCACACGTGGTTTAGAAAAAACTCCGACCGGAAATAAACGGAACCGAAATAAGGCTGGAGGCTCTTGGGCCTAAGGCCTACATAAAAACAGAGGCGTAGCGACCCTTCCCGGCGCCCGGGGCGAACTTTCAATTTGGCGCCCCCCCCCCCGCTTATATATATATATATATATATATATATATATATATATATATATATATATATATATATATATATATATATATATATATATATATATGTGTGTGTGTGTGTGTGTGTGTGTGTGTGTGTGTATAATTATGTGTGTGTGATAGTGTGTTTATATATAAGCTTGTGTGTGGGTAAGAGTGTATTTGTGTGTGTAAGCGTGTGTGTAAGCGTGTATGCTACAGTCCGGACAAGGTTTAATAATTACATTGTATGATTTTCATTCCTTAAAACTTTACGACAATTTAATTCCCATTAAGATGCGTTTAACTTTTTTTGCGAAAGATTAGTAATGTCAGTAAAAAAAAATAAGCCTGATCTGTGTTAGAGGGTAGTTTGTAGCTAACGCTAATATGTTTAGACCAGCCTTTTATGTTCTAGTTTTGAACGATCTCTGTTGTGATATGGTACATATTGGATTCGAAGTTTGTTAGAGTAAGGACACACAAGTGACATACAAGAAGAAGTTATCAGAAATATTTATTGTTCACATTGGAATACGACATGGGTATTTCGTTGATTGGTTGATGGTATGACAAAACAAGCTAGAGAAAACAAACTGGAATCCAACGGATGTTAACAGCTCGTAGTCTTGGATTTCGCAGATTTGCCCTGCCTTCTCGCACACAGTTTCTTCCAGGCATCTTTTCGGGGGGGCGAAGCCCCCCGGAAAAATTTTTACGCCCCCCCGAACGAAATGAAATTTATATAATTTATATATAGAAAATATATACTTTTAACAGTGTCCGCCCCCCCCCCGAAGAAAGTTTACCGCCTCCCCCCTCCCCCCGAAGATTTCAAGTGCCCCCCCGGAGAAAAAAGTCTGGAAGAAACACTGATCAAAAGTATCTGATCTCTCACGTTGAAGTTGAGAGAATCGTAAGAATCTTACAAAGAACTAGTCGCGTCTTTTTTTTTAACAAAACTGGCTATTGAAATTGTACATTACGCGTTAATACACTTGGTTTCTTTACTAAGTGTTAAGAGAGTTATCTACTCACCAATCCAGTACAAATACTTGCGATTTTTGTTAGCGAAAAAAGCGCCCCCCCCCACCCCCACACACACTCATCACAACCATCTTGGACAAAGTTTGTAGAGCGGTTTTTAACGTAACTAACTTTTTTTTAAAAAATGTTACACAATTATACAATGCACAGTACAATTCGTTTCTTTCTGAGAGCTAAAGGTTGTTTACTCAGAATCCTGTGTAATTTTGCTATTTTATTTAGCCTAAAAGCGCCCCCCTGCACCATCTTGATAAAAGTCACTAACGTATTTTACAGTTCAACAATCGTACAATACGTTTTAATACAATTGGTTTCTTTTAATAGTGGTAACGTTTATCGACTCAACAATCTAGTGTAAATTCTTCCGTTTTAAGTCTCGAAAAAGCGCCCCCCCCCCCATCTAGGAAAAGCTTCAAAGCGGTTTTGCCGGTCACTGTTTCTTAAGAGTATATGTTTTACATTAAGAAATCAAGATAGAAAACAGTTAAATCAGTATGTAAATGCGTGTAGCCATTATATTTCTTAACTTAGACAGTTTATAATTCAAAACTGCAGCATAAAATCAGCTTTAAAAAATTTTTCCCACCCCTTTTGGCGCCCCCATAGGGTCGGCGCCCGGGGCGGCCGCCCCCCCCCCCGCCCCCCCCTAGCTACGCCTCTGCATAAAAATATACATAGGCCTACGCAAAAAAACATCGTGTCATATTCATAAAGAAGTAGTTCAAGAATCTAGTAAGACCTATCCTATAATAATGATAAATTTGCCTACGCACTAAAAAGAATAAAATAAAAGTGCCTCTTTTCTTTAAATAAATTACAATTACTGATACATAAATAAATAAACAAATACTGGGGTCGCTATTTTTAAGAATATGGGACCTAAGGTATTGACATTTTTGGAAGATAAAATCGGATCGTCTTAAGTGGTAAAAACAAAAGATTGACGTTTGTAATAAGATATGTTACCTTTTCAAATTAGGATAAAAATAAATAAAGCAAATCTAATTTAAATTTTGAATAAAAGATGCTTAACATTTATTATAAATTTAAAAGATTCGCATCATTAAGCTAATTTCATAGAGCACAAGCAACACACATATGATATAATAATGATATACCAAATCTGAAAACCACCACCCTACCCAGTAGCGTCAAAGCTGGGGGGTGGGGGTGTTAAAACAAAAAGTAGCAAATTTTAATGGAAAGACTGTTTTCTCTAGTTACTTTAATAGTTATTTACCTCATTAGGTTCAGGGTCACCATCCGGGAGGTGGGGGTGACACTAAATTGCCTATGGTTTATGTATATCGTTGGTGGATATAGATTATAGGCCTACTCATGACACCCTGGATTAACTCCACCGGGGGACATCCTACCTATTGGCGCCACTCACTCTACTCTCCCCTTCCACAGAACAGTAGAGAACTACAGAGAATCGGTGTAGAACATTATACAAGAAGCTACTAATGTTACTGGTTATTGGGGGGGGGGGGGGGGGTGTAAATAGATGACGTCACACTCCTCGGAGAATAGATGTCGAACTTTAGTGACGAGGAGGGAGGGGAGCGAACAAAGTTTGGCCTTTGCCCTTTTAAAAAAAAAAACTAAGCCAAACATTTTAGAAAGACTAGAAAGAAACCGCTTTTTTTCAAAACAGAATAATAGTAATTAAAAATGTGTGATTTTATTATGTGATTATGATTCGAGGTGGGGGGGGGGGGGGGGCGGAAAGTGTGTGTGTGGTGGGGGTGCGTTCTGACAATATGTGACTAGATGTTACAACAGTGTTTCTTTCAGACTTTTTTTCCGGGGGGGGGGGTCACTTCACATTTGGGGGGGGGGGAGCGGACTAAATTTTTCGGGGGGAGGGGGCGGACACTGGTAAAGGTATATATTTTTTATATAGATTCTGTAATAGATTGAGTTAATTGTGAGGTCAAGGGAACTCACTCTCTGTATTAGTATTATATTTATATTGTTATCTTGAGTGATGTCCCTTACATGTTGTTATCTATATATAGTTCTCTCTCGCCACTTCCGCTCTCTTTGCATGATGGCGTCTGTACATAAATAAAAGACTGTTAACAACCAACGCGGCTTCTCGTCAGTCATTACAATCTACCTCAGATTCCATTTCGTTCGGGGGGGGGGGAAGGGCTGTAGTAAATCGACAAAACAGCGTGACATCATCAATATACGACCCCGCACGTAATGCCTAAATCGTTATACTTCTAGCAGACCATATAGAACATATAATCCCTGTAACTTTTGGCCTAAAAAGAAAACAAGTAGCAGGATTTTTACAACATTAAACGAATTACAATTTTTTTTATTAAGTGATAAAGACACTATAATACAATTCTTGGCAACCGTCCTACAATCCCATTCCCCTTGTGTTATATAATCTGTACACAATACCTTCGATAAAATTAGTCTACAATTTATTGAATGAAATAGAGCTTGGCCAACTTTTTTTTTACGTCTCAAACGAACCTCATTCAATGTTGCTTACAATCTCATTTCAGTGATAACAGTTAACACCTACGTTAATTAGACTGTTGTTGTAAATACGATTGCACTTTAGACATTAGTGTCTTCATACAAACGTAATAGCTAACAATGCAGTGCGTTAATCAGCACAGCGAATCTAGTCTAATGATAACAGTAAGTGCATGCCAAGTGTCATCAGAGAGTCGTAGGTATCGGAAATTACGGAAAATTGTTCGAAAATAGTGGATAAGTTTACAACTATAAAGACCAAAGAGAAGTAGGTAGTGATATCAATAAATATAGAGCTTATATAAAGACTTTATATATAGTCTACATATATATATATATATATATATATATATATATATATATATATATATATATATATATATATATATATATATATATACACATATGGTGTGTGTGTTAGTCTATGTGTATGTGTACATGCAAGGGTTTCTTTCGAACATGTTTTTCTAGGGAGGAAAGCGCGGTGGGAAGGGGGGGGGGGGATAGGGAAAGCGGGGGCACTTTGGTGAAGGGGGAGTAGAACACTGTTTAAATGATATATTTACAATGTAAGTATAAGTCATATATTTTTCTATTTCGTCCGGGTGGGCTGTTGGTGGATGTGCTTGGGGGGAAGGGGAAGGCGGCAGTAGAGATGCCTGAAAGAAACATTGGTACATGTAGTTCTACGTGCGTGTATTTATGTATGTACAGTGGCGTAGACAGGATTTTGTCCAAACAAAAGGGGGGGGGGGTGGTAGGATATTCACACACACGCACAAACACACACTCACACACACACACATATATATATATATATATATATATATATATATATATATATATATATATATATATATATATATATTAGTGGGCACCGGCAATAGCGGGGCCCTAGAGCCCTATTTACCTTCCGATTACGATACTTAGTGACAATAGCACTTTTAAAGTCTTACGTCAGATTCATATTATATTCTTACAAATACCGTCTTTTTCAGACTGATGGTATCCCACTAACGTCACTATGCTATAAATAATTGATGACGAAGAATGTTTCGACAAGAGTTCATTCCTCTTGGGATTATCACTCGCAGACGAAAAGTGGTGGCACTTCTCCTGGTAGCACTGGGCTGTGTCGCTGTCATCTACTGCCTGAAACGAATTGAGAGAAAAGAGGATAAAATTAGTTCGAGAGTTACGGTCCCTAGTTTTGCGGTAATTTTTAAGCTTAATTTATAACAAGAAGAATACTTTTAAAATATTTTTGAATTTAGTTTTTAAATAAAATAGAAATAGAAGTATAATCCTTAACTGGTCAAACTTTCTAGTGCCAATGTAACGTCTGTGTGACACGCTGATAATCAAATCTCTGTAAAGGGGATCAAATAATTCAAATTTGTGTATTTTTTTTGGGGGGGGGGGGGTCTACACCAGGCAGCAAAAGAGTTTCTTTCAGTTATCTCTTTAACAAAATATAATTTATATTCAAAATATATACTTCAACCAGCTAAGCTACCCCCCCCCCCCGGAAATTGTAAGTCGTGCCAAACCCTCTCCCCTCCCCCGAAAGTTTCATTCCTTCCGCCACGAAGATAAACATGTATGAAAGAAACACTTGGGCAGCAAATACATGCCTCTGCTATGTAAGGGCGATAGCCAGACTTTCTTTCGGGGATCTCTGCCCCTCCCCCCCCCCCTACAAAAAAAGAATTTATATTAAAAATATATACTTTGACCAGTCTACGCCCTTCCCCCTCCCCCCCCCCCCCCGTGAAAAAAAGTCTGGAAGAAATACAGGCGATAGCTGTATCAATGCCCCATGTATGTCTTTCACGAAGGTTTACCCCAGTTTATCACATACCCGATTGTCCCACAGAATTTTTTTTAATCAGTTAAAACCTAGGTTTGCACATGACCAGGGGCGGATTAAGCTTCTGCGGGGCCCCTGGCTGAAACTTTTTCCGGGGCCCCCTAAACTATATATATATATATATATATATATATATATATATATATATATATATATATATATATATATATATATGTAGTTTATATAATGACATCACAAAACAGAGGCCTTTCCAAAAAATAAAGGTTGAATGGAATAAGCTAAATGTTAACAGAAGCCATGGCATATACAAAAAATGTTACATTAAATGTAATGTTAAATTACATTGAGACTTAAGAGCATTTAAAGTGACAATTATTTATTTACTAATGCAAAAGAAATTATGTATACTTACATTTATTACAGTTATTTTTATTTAGAACTAAAGACCAAGTAACTTTTATAGGGAACATTTTCGAGCTTTCCTGATAGCAAACTCTTCTATTAGTTCTGTATAATTTAGTGAGCTTACAATGTCATTTTCTATGCTCATAAGTGAGAGCATACTAAGTCTCTGCTGTCCCATAGTGCTTCTAAGATCGCTTTTAATCTTTTTCATTTTGGAAAATGAGCGCTCTCCACTGCAGTTAGACGTCATCATACACAGATAAATTCGAAGAGCAATGTGCACATTTGAAAAGCTCTGAATGCACTTGAATCTATTTAAAAACATCAACATTTCTAATTCAATGCTATCATTGTAGACGTTTTGCTCTTTTCCCCCATGAATTGATTTAAACAGCTCGGCGAATTGAATCAACTCCGACGAAAAACATTCTTCAAAATCATCGGGATATTTGTTGATTAGTTTTGTAGCTGCTCCTGTAATGTCACCAGTGCTAAGGTTGGTCAGGTCACTGAAGAAATCGAACATTTCTTGAACAGTTTTATAGGAATCTAAGCGATGATGTAGAGCTGTAGTTAGGTGGTCGATCACACAGATGAATACTTCAGTCTTAAATTTTTCTCTAGGAGAAAGTTGCATTTCTGAAACTTTGCTTTCGTCAAATTGTCGCTTCCTCTTTAGTGGTCGTCTGTTGGAATATGTGTAGTCTTTGACTTCACATTTAATTTTTCATTTTGATTCGAAGCTAGCGAATTCATTACGTTGACTTTCAATAAAAAGGAGAACAGATTTTAACAAATTAACTGCTGTATTAAGAGATAAACCTTTTTCTTGAAGAGATACATTTGTTTTTTGCAATCTCTCTAAAATTGTATCCCATACCTCCAATAATATTACTGTTTCTAGTTTTTGTAAACTTTTAAGATATCCTTCAGCTTCAGCTCTACATTTAAGAGGTTGATTTTCATCGGCTGCTAACTCCTCCAAAGCCGATATATTTTCCTTATACCCTCTATTTAAAGCCTTAACAGCATCATGTCGAGCGGACCATCTGGTTTCCGACAAAGCTTTAGCAACAGGCAATCCATTCATGTGCTTGTTGTGTATATGCCAACGATGGGTAGATGCAGAAAGCCAAGAGTAAAGGCTCTGAAGGAGATTAAAAAACCCAACTGACGTGGGGCAGCACTCAGCTGCGCAGTTCCCAACTAAATTGAGTGAATGTGCTGTGCACGGTACATACAATGCTACGTCACACTTCTCCCGGATTTTAGCCTGAACGCCGTTATACTTGCCGCTCATGTTGGACGCGTTGTCATATGATTGACCGCGACAATTTTTTATGTCAATTCCATTTTCTTCCAAAAATGTTAGTATTAAATTAGCTATTTCCGAACCAGTGTGTGAAAACATTGGTACAAATTTTAAGAAGCGCTCAATAGGTCCGGTGTCTTGTACATAGCGAATAATGATTGTGAGTTGATCAACATGTGAAACATCTGGAGTCGAATCTACAGATATAGAAAAATATTTCGCTGTCTTTACTTCATCTACAATTACAGACAAAACCTTTTGACCCATAAGTTCAATCATCTCCTCACATATTGTTGAAGATATGTAGGATGTATGTCCACGTCCTTTGTTGGCGTGTATCCGCATATGTTCTGCGAGAAAGGTATCGTACTGACTTAACAGCTCCAGCAACCCAAGATAATTCCCATTGTTTGGAGAACCAACCTCTTCAGTTCCGCCCCGGAACGGAAGACCACGAATACAAAGAAACTGTACCACACTCACGATTCTGTGAAGTACTTGTCTCCAATACTGAATTTCACTTTCATATTGCGTAACAAGTTTCATGTCAATCTGACCAGTAGATTTTCGTGAACACAGCGCTGCCAATGAATCAATGTGTAGTTTGGAATTTTCATGCCTAGATAGCACTTCATGGGCACTTTTCCATTGTTTGAACCCTGATGTCATTTTGTTAGTTATAGGTGACATCAGCTTACATACAAAACAATAAACACACCCGCTTGTTTTGGAATAACACAACCAATTTCTTTCAAATTTTTCTCCTGTTCGTGCATGGACACGTGTGAATAAAGAAATGGTGCAGAACCGACGTTGTGACTCTCTTTCTAACTGTATGACCGATTCTTTAAAGTCCCCGTTTTTGTTTTGGCATGGTGTGGTACCACGTTGAATCCAATAGTTTCTAAATGCCTCTGACATCTTTTCCCGCTCTGGCCAAAAATGAAGGTCGTATACAGCATGACTATCTTCAAGGGGTTTTGTTGTATCATCTTTCAAATCACATTGTTTTAAAGTAGGAGCCTGCTCTACATCTTTTACCCCGGCGGTGTCTGATTCAATTGCAGATCCCTTTTCTACGTGACTATTTTCCTTGGTACTCGAAGTTGGTTTGAAAAAGGAGAGCAGTTTTGTAGTTTTTTCAGCAAGCTCAGCTTCGATCTTTCTTTTTTTCACCGATAATGCGCGTTTTTTTTGCTCCACTAGGATAGTTACGAGACATATTCTATAGAATTTTAAAAAAAAACAAGGTTGAATCTAATTAAAAGTCCGGCTCTTTGCTGAAATTGCAAATTGTCGTTTTTTCTCCAGCAAGCAATTTTTTGACATATAGGTCTGATGAACGAGCCTTTAGGATTACTTTGTCTATCTGAAAAGTCTGAAGCCTGGATAATGGTGGAGGGTTGGAAATCAAGAAAAATTTTGAACTCTTGAGTAGACTCCGTGCGAATAAATCCAAAAGAATGACTGACTCAACAAATGTAATTCCGAAATGGGGGATTTCGGGGAGGAAGATATAGTTTGGGGACATGCCGAAAGTGTGTGTGTGGGGGGGGGGGGAGGGGCAATATGCCAAGCCCAACAAAAGAGGTTCCAGTTTCCATTACCCTAACGGGTCGGGCAGAGTTCACAGTTTAATTAAATTGGAAAAAAACTTAAAGTTCAAAGTTCGCCATTGTTTATTGTTACAACTGAGGCCACGGTTGATGTTAGGCCTAGTGAGTTACCCCCCCCCCCCTTCCCCATCTCAACTTGAACAATGCTGTATTTTATAGGAAGACATTAGTTTCACACCTAGTTGTTATGTGCAGGGAAGAGAACTACTCGCCTGGAGATTGTTTTACCTGAGGTGGATGGCGATGGGTCGATTAAGTGAGCCCTCCCCCCCCCCCCCACCCTCCCTTTGCCTCCACCCCCCTTGTACCTGGTATGTAAATTTGGGGGAAAAAACGTAATGTGATATCCTATTGTATTCTGACCAATGTAGATGGGGTTTTTTTTTGGGTTTTTTTTTATGCCTTTACTAGTTACAATTAGATGGTAAATTTGGGGGCCCCTAAAAATCGGGGGCCCGTAGCTGCAGCCCTTTCAGCACCCCCCTTAATCCGCCACTGCACATGACGTTATCGTTACGATCATTAGACGGGGCTCTCAAGCTATACCTAGACACAACCTTTCTTTATTTCTGCACAGTTTTGACAGGAAGCTTTGATATCCAATCTGAAGATTTCTTTAAATAGCTGAAGTCAACGAAACTGTATTGGCCTACATGGAGACCAAGCGAAATTATGCAGTGAATTGAGTAGCCCCCCCCCCCCCTTTTCTACACACGCACACATTACCCCCCCCCCCAGTAGCGTAGCGAGGGGGGCGGAGGGGGACATATGTCCCCGGGCGCCGACTTTAGGGGGCGCCAAAATGGGTTGGAAAAATAAAAATGAAAGCTTGAGGGGGGTGCAAATCGAAAATTTGAGGGGGGGGGGGGGGGTGCCAATCGAAATCTTGAGGGGGGGGGTGCAAATCGCAAGTTTGTCCCCGGGCGCCGGGAAGGGTCGCTACGCCTCTGCCCCCCCCCCCCCCTCCATTAATTCTCTACTGGTCAAATACGTATTATGTTATTTGAATTGTAATTGTAATTTGCCTGATGACCCGGCTAATTGAGATTTTCTGGAAACTGGTTCCTTGATTAGTTTTCTGTGGTCACTCTTACGATTTCCTGGTCTACTATATATTTCCCCTGGGGATCTTCTTCCTGATCCAGCGTATGTAACTCAATTGTAACCTACTTCTAAATCTGCGATTCCGTTCATACGTTCCAGAATATATAATTTTTTTTTATTTAATTAGATAATATATTATTCATAAAAATTTAAATATCAGATTACTAAAATATTTTTTTTAAAACGGGCGATAACAGGATTGATATACGAGCAATCGCTCTAATCTCTGAACGCTTTAAGAGTGGGGCCTAGGGGCGGCTGCCTCACTAGTTTACCCCCTCCCCAACTCCGCTACTGCTTAAAACGACAGAGGATTGTGACACAGTGTGTTGTCACCATGGCAATAGCGTCGCCCATGAGTATGCCTACACAACGTTAAACAGACTCCACCCCAGCTTATATAATTATTATATGCCCTGTAATTAAATTTCTTGAAACAGCCACCCCCCCCCCCTCCGAACGAAATGACATTTATATAGAAAACATATACTTTTACCGAAATACTTAGTCCGCCCCTCGAAAATATCAGGTGCCCCCCCCCCCCCCCTGGAAGAAACACTGCATACAACTCCCACAGACCCCCCTCCCCCAACTTATAGTATTATACAACGTGTAATTGATTTTCTTGAAACAGCCAAGCAAGGCTGAATCCCAAATACAACACCCGGACATAACTAGAACTGCTTTGGTAGAGAGTCGAGGATTTACGGTAAGTTTTTTTTTTTTTTTAAGTTTAAAATTTTATTTTTTCGGATAGCCTACATATTTTGTTGTTTGACGGATAATTTAAGCTGATTACGTTTCTTTCATTTTAAAATAAAAAAAAAAGAAAATAAATGAAAAAGAAGTGTAAAAACAAAAATCTACGCTTTGAGAAATTGTTTCTCACGAGTTCTGAGTGAGTTTTCAACACACGCGTTAAATAAAGTGCACATCATGCTAAGATTTCTTCTCCCAAACATAGGTCTATCATGTGTGCTGTTTTCCCCCCCGTCTAAAGATTGTGCACATATAAAATAGTGGTTCGCTTGTAAATAAAGTTTCATTTATATTGAATCCCCCCCCCCCACCCCCTCGAAAAGGCCTTATACAGTCCCCTTAAAATAACTATAATAACTTTATAATTTAGTCCCGTTCATCCTTGCGCGCTCATAAATGGTATCACGCTTTTATAGCATGGGACAGTATTTGACGATCTGTGTGTATCATGTGTGTGTGTGTGTGTGTGTGTGTGTGTGGTGCGGGGGTTCAATGACTATTTTAAAGAAATATTTGAGGGAGGCTTTATATTATATATTTCCTTAGATACCCTTACTTTTCACATACCAACCCCTCCCCCGAATGAAATGGAATCTATATACACTATATAGAAAATATATACTTTTAACCGTGTCCACCCTCTCGGAAATTTTAGTCCGCCCCCTCACCCTCGCAGAAAAGAGTCTAGAATAAACACTGATTTCCTGTCCCATCCCTAGCGATAAAGATTATTCAATTCAGCGTTATTAAATATATAATGTACAGCTTGCACTGAATACAAGATTGCTTTACGCCGCCACTCTAAAAATTAGTATAAACAAACCGAGTAACAAAATTATAAACCATTCCAACCTCTACAAACTTTTGAATATAGTAGATCTATATAGTAATAGATCTAGATCTAGATCTAGAGTCTAGGTGTATATTATATGATTGTTTGTACATTCAATGTAAATTCTATTAGGTATCTACATTTTGTTGCGATTTTAAAACCCCCACTCATTTTTAATTTATGTACCCCATAAATAGTTAAAATAGTCGATAATTTATGATTAAATCGTTAAAATTTATTTTCCAATACACTTTTTAAAACTAGTAAACGGTTGCAGTAAGCCTGAGTAATTTTTAATATTTAGTCCGTAGCTACAGTCAGCGTCAAGATGGCTTCTCATACCAAAGACGGATTTGATGCCCTTAGAGTTTATAAACTGTTTATATCTTGCAGAACAGTAGATGATGTAATAAACCTTGATTGCTATATTGATGCTTATGAAGAGCTGTGCAAGTAAGCAACTTTAACTAAAATTTAATTGCATTCAGATCTAGAATCTAGTCTAGTCTAGACTAGAGTTGACTAAATCACTAGACTTCTGACTTAGTCACTAGAATATTATTAATCGGTAATCTATCGTTTTGGGTACGTCTAAAATTCGCCGCGGCTATTAATGTACGAAAACGTTACCTCATTGTCAAGGCTTTAATAGAAGTATATAATGTCATATGTTTGTGTCAAATATTATAGATAAATGAATAATAAACCTAAATCAATGGCTAAATTAATATATCGATATAGGCCAGAAATTAACTTTAAACAGCAGTGTCTGAGAGCAAGATTTGCTATATAAACAGCAGCCATTTGTAAAATAGAGTGGCTTCCCCATGAATCTCGCGCTATAAGCTTATAAAAATTAAAACAAATAAGATCGCTGCTATAGTAAATGAGCATGGTTGCATCTGTTGGAAACATCGCTAGTCTTCATTTATTACAGAAAAGTTTTAATCAATTGTTTAAAAACAGGTACATAAATAATAAATGAAACAAGGAAACATGTTTGTATTTTCAAAAACATAAATCCTCCTCAAAATGTGAAATAATTTTTAAAATTTAAGGAGTCACCTGTTTTTCACATTACAAGTTGCGGGCGATTTTACGTACCTAAAACGATAGGTTACCTATTAATTTAAATCTAGAGTAGAGTCTTGAAGTAAATCTTTCTTAATCTAGATTCTAAAATCTAAAACTAGAATCTAGATTACATTATAAGAACTGTTCTATTCTAGATCTAGAACTAGATTATTCACAAGAAGCTGTTATTTTATTATTTTTCTAATCTGGAATCCTAGTTGTTATAATCTAGAACCTAGATGTCTAGAAACTAGTTCTAGGAGTCTCTAGAGTCTCGATGTTACCAATTGTTATCTAGATCTAGATCCAGTAGTTTCTACTTTTCTAGTACTTTATAACTTTAGATCTAGATCTAGTGTTTAGATTCTATTTCTAAAATTCCAGTTCTAGATATCTAGTCTAGTATTCCAGAGATCTAATATTTATTTTAAGAAATGAAATCTAAACACAAGTAACTAAAGCACTTCACTCGACACAAAACACACATCTCTGTCTCTAGTCTTCTAGTTTTAGAATTATAGATTTTAGACAATTTTAATTACTCTAGTTTTTAACAAATTTTGGCATTGCCTATGGTGGACTTTTGTTCCTTGTATAGGTAGTACTAAAGAACTATATAATGGAAATGACGCCTGCACATTTTGGTTTTTAGTTTAGTGCAAGATTCCTTAAAAAATGTATGATCTTCCTTTCTATGCAAGAAAATATTTATGAGGTTTTACACCCACAATTCTGACCCAAATAAAAATAAAATACCTAGCCTACAGTTTAAATTTTCTCTAAGAAGCGTGTACCACCACAATCAATGATCTAGATTTATAATTATGGTATTTAACTTATAAGCTTGCAGTTTGGTAAGCTATTATGCTGGTGATTAATGATAATAATAATGACAAATCTCAACACTTTGAGTACTTCTGATTCTCCTAAAATTTTTCCTTAAAAAAAGAACTATTAGGCTAATTAATTTGTTAAAAATATTATGACCTAGGAATTTTTTAAAAATGTCTATGTTTTCTGTTACAGATTGTTTCGACTTTTTGGCACTATATTCAGTTTTGTCACTTCAGATGTTGAAGAAAAGATAGGAATTTTACGGGATTTTCGCAAATCTGAAAATGCAGAACAATACAAATCAGTTCAATCTATGCTTCAATTTGAAGTTTCTAAAGACCTTACTAAAAGTAAAAAACATCCTTCTGGTGCAAGAACACTTTTGAGACTTCATCGTGCTTTAGAGTTTATTTCAGCATTCCTACAGAAATTGAAGAATACTGACAATAGTGTTAAATTTTCATCAGCTGCCAGTGCAGCCTATGATGACACCTTATCTAGACACCACCCTTGGCTCATTAGGAAAGCTGTACACGTTGCTATGTACATGCTACCAACACGGCAAGATTTGTTGAAAAAAATGGGAGTGGAAGATAATGAAGCAGGAATGCAAGGAATAAATGATTTAATCCATGAACTCAATACAATATTCAGTGTTACTGAAGAACTTTACAAGCGAGATGATCTTTTAGATTTACCATAATAGGATTTTTAGAATTCTTTTGTTTAGAAATTTATTTTAATTAAAAAGCAATCTTTTTCAAGTATTCAACTTGTGAGAAGCAATTTTTTTAGAATTTTTTGGTAATTTTATTTTAACAATCATTTTTTATCAATAAATTCAAAGCAATACATCTTACTCAAAATGTTACTTTTAAAAATGGACAGCTGTTTATTATTCATTTCTTTACCAGATACACATACCACATTTTAAAATTCTGTTGCTTTCCTTTTACTTTAATTATCTCAGCTAGCTCAGTTATAAGAGTGAATAGTAACCAAGAATTTAGATAGTGAAAACACAGATAATCTGTCAACAATAGTTTGGTATAATTATTAAATGCTGATGTATTATTTATTAAGACCTTTAGTATTATAGTTTTACAAATTAATATTTGCTAGATGATTATTTTTACAAAAAAATAGAGAAATGTATTATTTTATGTCAATTTCATAATTAATATTGAGGCAGTTAATCTTCTAAAAAGAATAAATGAAAATGTTTTTTAAATTTGTCTTTAAAAATAACATACAGATCATCATAATATTGTTTACATTCCTCAAAGATATTATTTTTATTTGCATATAAGCAGCCTATATATTCCAGTTTGTAAAAATATTCTGTGAAGTAGGTTTAAGGCTTACATTTGTATAAAACTTGTTTCCCTAAAAAAACATTTGTCTAGCTGATTCTAATTATCATTTGCATAATCTTCAGGCTACTTTGTACATTATTATTTTATTGTGTGAAATCCGTACATTGATACATGAAATGTGTGAACTTTAAATTTGATTTGCTTAAAGCTATGATTGTTCAAGGGGGATTTTTTGCTGTGATTATTCCAGACTTGTTCAGGTAAACAAGCTGTGTAATACCTGTGGTTGTAGATCACACAGGTTTGATAACTATTTATTTTTCTATATTGTTGTTTTATGATTCTTCAACGTCGAAGTATTTCTTTGCTGAAGAATCCAAAGTGGTAAATTAAAACAAAAAAACAAGTTCAGAAAGAGAAGTTTTTTTCATTTATTTGTTGGTCTAGAATACAAAAAAAATTCTACAATCTAGGTATTTTCAGTTCTGCACATACATACACTTTATATAGATGCCAGTTTAGCTTATATGTATGGGATCTTAAGTGGTAAACATGCCATACTTAATTAAATCTTTATGTTAAATATTTTTTGAATATGTCAATTAATAAAAGAAAATATACATAGCTACAATTTATACAATTGTAGGACTAAAAGGGATTCAAAATTTGTTTGTATATTAAACACAACAAGAAAGTAACACATTTAAAGTTACATCTCCGTTAAATTGTGATACTGGCTTTGACAAGTAGGCTACAGGTTATACAAGTAGGAAACCTAATATTGTTTGAAGAAATTTACACTTTTGGTTTAAAAACACGTCTTATTTATTTAATAATATGGCTCCCTGGATGATTAGGACTTAGCAATCTAAGTTCAAGGCCTGAACAGCAAGATGAGAAGAACCTTGAATCAACCCCCCTCCACCAGTTTCTTCCAGGCATCTCTTCGGGGGGGGGGGGGAGGGAAACAGAGCCACCCCCCCCCCCCCCCCGAACGAAATTAAATTTTTAACAGTGTCCGCCCCGCCCCCCCCCCCCCCTGAAGAAAAAAGTCTGGAAAAAACACTGCTCTCCACATAGCCGATGGACCCAAGGGATAGTGCGTTACCTTCACAATTATTATTTATCAACCTATATTTCTCTCCTGCTGTCCTTGGCTAACGACCTTATGAACTTTCGGGTCAACCATGCGCTTACCTGCCCAACTAGCCCTTTAAGGTCTAAATAGAAGTTTATAAGTTCGTCCATAAATGACGTCATGATTTTTACCCGCCACCACACTAGTCACAATAAGGGTTAATTAATTCCAATATAAATTTACATGTTCATAACTATTGTCCTCTAAAATAAATGATGCGCCGACCTTTCTTTCTCCTTTTCACACGTCATTAAAGTTCTACTCCAGCCCCCGCCCCCTTTTCCCAGGTGTGTGACGTCGTTATAAATGCGTTTGTCCCCGTAGATGACCGGAAGCAAGATATATCTCTTCCAATACAGCGGAACACACGTACACGCTTACACAACTGGACACTGAATTGTAAACAGAAGTCTGCCAAGTCCGTGTGTTCTGCGGTATTGTTGACCACTGACTAGGAGGAGCTTTCTAAACTAAAAAGTTGACTTCTCATTCTTTCTCTGCCAGCACATGTTTCTGGGCATTTTTTTTTATTCTTCTGGCAGTGGCGGAACTAGAAAAAAAAGGCCCCCCCGCAGAATTTGTTTTGGGCCCCTATATATATATATATATATATATATATATATATATATATATATATATATATATGCCATATATATATATATATATATATATATATATATATATATATATATATATATATATATATATATATATATATATATATATATATATAAATTTCCATCTGGTACACGAATAAATCAGAGGTTTTCCAACACGTGCTGGCCACTTTCAGTTTTCCAAGTGAGAAGCACGGACTCTCTAAATCTAGTCCAACACACCAAACTGACGCCGATTTTTATAGGCTTTCATCAAAACGTTACCAACCCTGTACGCTGTTTTCCAGAAGTTGAATTAAATGTTAACGATGTCGGCAGTTCATTTCTTGGATCTTAGTGCGCGGATTTGTCCACACTACCAACTAGACACACCAAGGCATGCCGTAAGTCCCTCGGCGACGGCCCAGGTGTCAGGGGAGTCACGGGGCTCTTGGAGCTACCGGTTACATTACTGCACGGGTGATGGGTGCAACACATTGTTTCTTCCGGCAGAGCTCCCCCCCCCCCCTCCCCTCCCCCGAAAACAGTCTACCCTGGAAGAAACATTGTTGCGACACCTAATTAGATTTAGTCATCGAGTGTTGTAGCGAGACTTATTCCTAGTGTTGTGGGAACTTTTAAACGACTGTCTGTGGGGGCCAACTTGCTCATATGTGATGCGCTCAGGATGACACTGCCGCCGGTTGATTCAAGTAGTAACCTCATCCGCTTATGCAGGATCACGGGGCGCTAAATCACATATCTCCGTTAGGAGTCCCCACTCCAATATGTACAAATGTCAGGCCTATGACAGAAACCTTTGCGGGGCTGTACTTAACAGCTTCCTAAGTTTTCATGGCGATTGGGTGAATGATGCAGTAATGCATAATTCATAATAGACAGAAAAATGTTTTTCACGTGTACAACTGTATGTGGCCAGGTCACGCGTTGTATAACCTTCTGATTTAGGGGAGGGGGGAGGCGACTAACAAAAAGCCAGACCCTCACACACCCCCACCTCAATGATTTATAAATAGTAATTGACTATTAGTAATGTTCAATTAATTCTAAACGTTGTAATTAATTTCTAAATAATTATATAAAAAATAATCTTACCTGCCCTGTTTTGTGAATTAGTTGTGCCTAATACTATGAAAAGTAAATTAATATCTGTTGACTAGATTCTAGATCTAGACTTTAGTGCTGTCTAGTGTCTGACAAAATGTGCTTAAGTGGTGAATCGTACGGTTAGAAAGTGGTTCATAAACGATACATTTATCTCCTCGATACTTGTGAGGTTGAGAAAGAGGGATGGGATAGGGGTCGGCTCGGGAAAAAACTTGAAAGAGACAACAAAACGCCTTGATCTATGTACGTCAGCATCGCCCATTGTAAAACTTACTCAGGGGAGATAATTCCAAGTATAAGCCTTAAAAGTTTACTATGATATTTATTGTAAAAGCAAAAACAAGTAAACCTATATAAAACTGAAGTTTCTAGTATTATATTATTTTTGATTATTTGTAGGATGCAAGATAGTATAGGATACAAATTCAACCACTATCACAAACACATATTAACATTGAAAAATGTACAATGAATTTCGGGAACCGCGCATCATGAAAGCCCACTTCAAACATAGCGGCTTTTCGTGCTATGGACTTTGTTGTTTTTTTTAAAAGAATTTTGCCGGCGTCAGCGTGTGTTTGATTGTAGGGAAATAGAACTCGGCCTTGACGATGGTTAAAAAATACAATTATAAATAACTGTTTTAAATATGTAAAAAAAATTGTCGACAATTTTTTAACCCCCTTTTTGGTCCCCATCCCCTTCCCCATCCGCCACAGTACACTTTGGAGGATCGGTCAAACAGTTACGTGTCCTCTATTTAGCTATTAAAGGGGGGGGGGGGGCAACGAGTCAAAGAAGTCATTCAAATTTGAAGAGTTGCCTATATTTTACACTGTAGTTTGTGTAATGGATTTTATCTTTTGCGGAAGAGCGTGGTATAGTGACTGTAAAATAAAGATAATCGTACCGCAGCTACAGTGTTTTTCTTTTACATACCGAATATTAAGGCAAAAATGCACGAAAATTAAATTCAAAATTTTAAAAAATAATAATTTTGGTCAGCCGTCAGCCGTGGGCCCCTAAACGACCTGCCCCCACCTCCTCCCCCCCCCCGCGCATTGCGGGGTCTGGCGGGACTGTAGTTTCGCCCCTGTTCATCAGGTAAATGAACAACTACTGACTAGTGTGCAGAAGTCTTCAGTTTACAGTTCAGTAGTTCATAGACGGTTCGTTAATCTATGCATTACATTTTATTGTAACAGTAAGGGTGTGGTGAGGGGTAGAGGTGAGGGGTAGGGATGAGGGGGGGGGGGGGAGAGTGTGGAAGGTTCAAGGGAAGGGGACAAGAAAGCGCCGATAAACATCTACATCAATAGTGTCGACTTTTTCCGGTCGTCTAGAACAGGGGTCTCCAAACTTTTCAGTCCGAGGGCCGCATTAACTATCAAATATCACTTCGGGGGCCAGAGTTTCTGGCATCTCTATTGGGTGGCGGTGTCCCCCGTGCCCCCCCCCCCCCCACAACGATAATTTATATAGAAATGTAAATTCATTTTAAATGCAACCCTTCCCCCACCCCTCCAGGACAAAAAAGTCTGAAAGAAACACTGTCGGGGGCCAAAAACACACTCGAGGTCCAAATATGTTCTCCTTGGGCAAACACAAAAATCCACCCTCCATTTTTTTTAACTTGCCTCTAATGAAGTCATTTACTTGCAATTCATTGACCTCCATCTGCAGTTCATCTGGGCAACTGGTTACATTTTCTTCAAATGGGTTTCGAAACAGTCTCACTTCGTTTGACTTTTAATCCTAGTCAGAAAACCGCTACTGAAACTGCAGCTGGAGGTCTTTGATGATCTCGCATGCAAATGATGTGGGGAACTCAGCTGTTGCTTCAGCCATGAAGACCTTGCACTGCTGAAAGTGCGCCAAGTTGTTGCCCTGTACTTGTTCCAAACACATGGAACAACTCGATTATCCATTGCAATTGAAAAATTGCGAAACTTGTTAGCAGTTTTCACTATTTAAGTCACAATGTTTTCATCAATTTCTGCAACACGGAGGGCAATTGTATTTGCACCCAAAGCTACATTTTCCAATTTTCTGGGCAAAGTTCCTCAGCCACTTCTAAGAAACATTTTTTTCCGTGAACAAAAAGATCTCCGCGGGCCGGATGAGTGTACCTCGCGGGCCGCATCTGGCCCGCGGGCCGTAGTTTGGAGACCCCTGGTCTAGAAGACCAGGATAGTCGCCGCAACATTTCCCCAGCCCGATTTTCAAAGCGTGCCGACACAGTCAAATTTCAGATGCTTCGCTGAAGGGAAATAACTTAAACTTTTACAAGTTTATTGATACAGTTGTTAAAGTAAAAATGAACACAATTATAAATGTATGAGATCGAAATAAATAATTATATTTTTTGTAGAATTCAGGCCAGTAGTTTAAACACACAATCATAGATATGTATTTTAGTAATGTAAACAATATAAAAATGCTTTTTTGTTCTCCTAATCGACGCCACTAAAAAAGAACGGTAGGCTACGTCTTTGAAGTTGTCTATATGCAGTGGCGTAGCGAGGTCGGGTGTCACCCGGTGCGGCACTTAATGGTGTCACCCCCCCAGAGGCATAGAGACCCTTCCCAGGGACAAACTTTCAAATTTTCGATTTGCACCCCCCCCTCAAGTTTTCGATTTGCACCCCCCCCCCTCAAACTTTCGATTTGCACCCCCCCCCCTCGAGTTTTTCTCTATATATTTTGCTATTTTTTGCCTTGGTGTCACCCCCCTAAATGGTGTCACCCGGTGCGGTCCGCACCCCCCGCCCCCCCCCACGCTACGCCCCTGTCTATATGTCTGGCGGTCTCTCGAGCTATAGTCTGTGCATTTTTCTCAAAGACGTTTGCCGACTATCATGTTTGTTTGTAACTGTAGAAGAAAGATAACTCGACCCCACCTAATTTTTTTAAATATTTTTTTTTAAAATAATTTAGCCAGGATTTTTGGGCCCCCAATCGGTGTGGGCCCCCCCGCATTGCGGGGTCTGGCGGCACTGTAGTTCCGCCCCTGTCTTCTGGGCGCTTCAGTTCAGGTGTTATTTCACAGTCATACACGTTATTTATGCATTTTAAAAACTATATTTTAAAAATAAAATAGAAATTATTAATTAGTGTTGGAAAAAAATGAAAATCGCAAAGATTATCAATAATAGTGATGGTATTTAAGCGTGCTTTGTCTATTAAAATCATTCAATTTCTTTTTCATACAATTTTTTATTTTCTTGTACTGGGTTTTTATTTGGTTCCACCTCTTCTTGATTTGTCCGGGTTTTTTCTCAGTGTAGTGCTTCGATTGTGTTGGTTTCGGAAATTCCCGTCTTGGTTTCGGAAAGTCCCGTCTACAAGACTCGTATGCCCCTTTAGGTTCAGGTTTAACCATGGCGTTGGTCCGTTGGCGCATGTCCATTTCTTCTTGAAGATCGTAGATCTGGGCAATGATGCCATCAAATTTAGTTCCGTGCTTGCTTCTTTCATTTACGAGGTCGAGAGTTGAGTCGGTCAGCTGTCTCAGTCTGTCTAGGTTTTGTCTAAAATCTGGACGGGTCTTGTCCCTACTCACGTACTTGAGGTCTGACCGTATAGCGCCCAGCTGCTCTTCAATGTGTTTCTCGAACTCCCAGTCCCCAGAGTCTAGCTCGTTGGTTGTCGCTGAGTAGGGAATCGTGTATGGAGTAGAGGCTGATGGTCTTATTTCGTCACTTCCGGCCATTACGTCAGACACAGTTGCAAGCTCAGGATATATTCTCTGGCTAGCTTGTTGTGACATTTGTAGAGTTTGAAGGTTTGCCATCCCCGATTCCAAACGATATCTTTTCAGCTTGGAAGAAATCTCCAACTCCAACACATAAATCATGTTTGAAAGATATTCTATTTTTGTACAGTTGCCAAGCTCGTTAATTGCTTGTTTATGTTCTTGAAGGTCTTTTATCAAAGCTTCCATTTTTTCAAAATAAAATTCTTTATTCCGGGGAAAATCCTCTTCCGTTTTTTTAACTTCCTCTCTGATGCGGTTCAAGTAATCTTGCGTCTGCTTTTCCAAATGTGTGGCGGCGAACTCTAAACTTAACTCATCTAAATCTTTTCCAGCGCCCACAAATTCTTCTCTCGAGTATTTTTTCAGGGGTTTAACAAATGACATGAGCGAATGGAATTGTTCTTTCTGGACCGCGTCGCTTTTTGTTTTATTATCGAATAGGACGCATCTGTACCTACACTCTTCAAATAAAGTTTGGATATCTCCTTTCTGCTGTCTACACCAGTCTGAGAAATCTACCTTCTCGTCGCCGTCTTCCATTTCATTCTGGAACCAGTCCCCATGCGTGACGACACAGACGCCGTATTTCCGGATCACATCGCGTCCTAATATCGATCTAATCATCTTGACGGCCTCGCTCTCCTGTCGCGTGAAACGTAAGCCAAACTTGAGCACAATCAGCAGCGCGGAGAACCCGTAGTCGCACAACTTGAGAGCTTCTTCTATGGCCGCGATCATCTCCTCCAGATCATCGCCCGCGTCTTTGTCCGTGTCGTCCACGCCCGGCCCGTCCACAACGTTGACGACCACGCCATCTACCGTGGTACTGCCAACAGCGATCTGCTGAGTTACCGAGGACGTGTTGGATGAACTTTTAAAAGCTGCTTTACCCAGGATCGAATTGCCTGTTGCACTTTTCCCGTTCCCTGTCCGCCCTAGCAGTAGGAGTTTGATGCTGTCTGCAGCGCCTGGATCTCTCTGTAACAGAAAAAAATTATTTAAAATCGTTAACCCGAAAACGCAACGAAAGATAAAAAAGATTTTTTTTTTAAAAAGTAAAACTAAATATGCATCTTCTTCAAGTTTTCTTTTTCTAAAAAAAATGTTTTTATTTTTTTATTTTTAATGTCAAATTGGAAAATGTGTAAATAATTTCTGGACTAAGTTGCTTAGTGGTAGAAATAGGTTAATGAATCACATCAAGTTGAATCCAGTTATTACAGATACAACTTTTTAAAAACCTACTGAATGCATGAGCTATACAGTATATAGACTTTAAATAAATTATATTGCTATTTTAGCTAATCATGTGAAATATTATTTGTACAAAGTCTATTAATATTAAACGGAAAAAAATATATAATTTAAAATTCTCTAATTTTAATATCATTTTTCATTGGAAAAAGTGTTCGAGAATATGAAACTAGTTTAGGGCAGATATTTCAAAAATACATTATTTTGAAAAAAAAGTTTTGGGCGGATAATTCATTAAGTAGATCCTACATAATGTAAGCTCTGGGTAAATAACTAAAAAATACATCATTGAAGAAATGAAAACCTATTTAAGGCAGATAACTCAGTAAACAAATCTTACATTACTTACATATGTGGGTTGTCCCACGGTGTCGTCATGGTCTTCATCCTCTGAATCTGTGTCCTCGTCCGATTGTTGTGTCAACCTCTGCTGGCGATTTCCTTCCAACTGACCATTTGGCTGTGGTGAGGAATAAACTTCATCTCTGTTAGATACTTTTGCCGCTGCTTCTTCTAGAACTTTCGATTTATCTACTCCCGAAAGACATTTAAGATCAGCATAAAAACTGACTTGTTCATTCAATTTTTGCAACTTATCGACCAGATTCTTTTTTGTCGATTTTTCAGACACGTGCCGTAAAATGGTATCGTGAAGAATATTTATCTCAGACATCAAATCCTTGTATCGACGTTTATCGTTATCACCATTTTCCACTAGGAAATTTAAATTTTTCTCTAAGTCTTCAATCTTTTCATCAAAATCACGCACCCCTTCTCTTGTCTTCTCATCCGACCCGCCTGCAACATGATGCAAACGTTTGAAATCATCCATCACATACCGCTTTTTATTCTGCGCGGACATAACTTCCACCATTTCAAAAAGCTTCCGTCTCTGTTCACACATTTCTGAACGTTCCGCCGTGCGGTTATCAAACAAGACGCATCTATTCCGGCACTGGTCGAGAACTTCCCTCATGTGCCCTGTCTGTTTCCGGCACCAGCCCTCGAACGTGTGGTACCCCTCGTTCTCTTCCTCTACCACGTGCTTCAAATCATCCCCTCGGGTGATGACGCAAACACCGAAATCCACCAAAACATTTTCACCGAACATCACCTTCGCTGCTGTCGCCACTTCCAACGGGTCTTCTTCACGCCGCTCCCCAAACTTCAACACCAGCACAAGCGCCGTGAAACCACCGTGTCCCAGCTTTAAAGCATTCTTCGCGGAGTTGATCTTATCACTAAGCGTGGTATGGATGTCGCCCTCGCACAGGTTGAACCCATCGACCACAGTCACGTGACGACCTTTGTATGAGCAAGACCTGGCTAGCGGCGACGTCTCCACGTAGTAGCCCCTGGAGTGGGTGGTGAAGTCACGTGATTCTAGAATGCTGTTTCCTACAGCGCTTTTACCGCTGCCAGACTTGCCTACAAGAAGAAGATCCACGCCCTGGTTCATTGTCGGTGAGCTGTTGTAGAGAAACCGTTAATTGTTAATTAAGGTAATTAAAGTTTAATATATGGGGATTTTTTCGACTTGACAGACAAAAAAATCACCAACACCGTCGTACTTAAGTGTTTGATGTAGGGGACATGACACACGTTAAAACAATGAGCGGAAAGATTCGCAACCAAAAATTGCGCAAAAAAAAGTGCGCAATGGCATTTGCATTTTCTAAACTCGAGCATTTATAGATGTTAACAAAGAGTGACTACATGTACGCTGTAGCATGATAAAAGATATTTCCACGAAATTTGACAAAATTAAAGTATATTAGTATAATTAATTTGTAATTGAGCATTTTTCTGTTTGCGCAGTTTGCGCTCGGAACCGTTAAAACAATAGTTTCCGAACTTGAAGTTGAAGGCGCACCACCATGGGAGGCGCAGGTTAGTCCCAGGTGAGTCAAGAAAGGTTTAGCACAAATACACACATCTTGAAAAATAAAAATGATAGTTACGTGTTGTCTTCTGATACTCAATTTAAAATGATGTTTATTGGACATTGATTATCCCAACGATAAATGTTTTTATTTTGTGCTGTTTCAAACAAATTTCCGTCCGACGTTTTTATCATAGTGAGTTCCAACCCTGGTCGGAAACTAAGTAACTTAACTGTTCGGAAGTACCGAGCCCCACCAGTTTCATAAGCGCACTCACCGAGCCCTTCTTAATAGTTCTAACCCTACCTTCACTAACAAAATCCGATCGTGAATCGTATGAGTCGGGTGTTTGCCTTGACCTCCGCCGAACCCCTGAAACTGACTCACCGAACCCCTGGGGTTTGATCGAACCCAGGTTAAGAACCATCGGTTTAGATCTATATTATAAGATGATTTTTATATTGAAGAAGCTAGAAATTATACAATATAGTGGTTACATGTATTTCCTAAGAAAAGCTTAGAAAGTTACAAGGCCTATATTTTAAAATCTTTAAATCAAGTAAACTGTTTAAGTTTACACCTGAATACAAATTTATTAGATGAAAACAACACAGGACAGTTCGGGTTTTCCCGTTTTGAATTAAACGTCAAGGCAAGATGCTAGTTTTAGAAATTACAATACCCGTGTTATTTACTGATGCTTTAACAGTACACCATTCAAGCTCGTTAATTAGACCAGAGTTTGATTGAGTTTAAACCGGTAATGGTTTACAGAATGGAATGATTCAGTTCTTTAAAATACAACACATGATGAAGGGCTTACCTTTCGTTACCTCCACTGTGAGTTGAAACCACAACCAATTCTGAGAAACCAGCTGTGTTGTGATGTACTTAGAATGATTCCATTTTCGAGGAAAATGCAAAGTAGGTGAGATCACATGATGTATCGTGTTGATGTGTCATTGGATGTTTGTTATATCAGTCACATTGTTTTGTTATCATTGTACACATTCCGACTAGTCAAATCTGTACTACACACATGTATACTACACACATGTATACTACACACATGTATACTACACACATGTATACTACACACGCCCTGAATACACACATCTGCACTACACACATCCTGAATACACACATCTGCACTACACACATCCTGAATACACACATCTGTACTACACACACCCTGAATACACACATCTGTACTACACACATCCTGAATACACACATCTGCACTACACACATACTGACTACACACATCTGTACTACACACATCCTGAATACACACATCTGCACTACACACATCCTGAATACACACATCTGCACTACACACATCTGCACTACACACATCCTGAATACACACATCTGTACTACACACATGTATACTACACACATGTATACTACACACATCCTGAATACACACATGTATACTACACACATCTTGAATACACACATCTGCACTACACACATCCTGAATACACACATCTGCACTACACACATCTGCACTACACACATCCTGAATACACACATCTGCACTTCACACATCCTGAATACACACATACTGACTACACACATACTGACTACACACATCTGCACTACACACATCCTGAATACACACATCTGCACTACACACATACTGACTACACACATCTGTACTACACACATCCTGAATACACAAATCTGCACTACACACATCCTGAATACACACAACTGCACTACACACATCCTAAATACACACATCTGCACTGCACTACACACATACTGACACACATACTGACTACATACATCTGTACTACACACATGTATACTACACACATCCTGAATACACACATGTATACTACACACATCTTGAATACACACATCTGCACTACACACATCTGCACTACACACATCCTGAATACACACATCTGCACTTCACACATCCTGAATACACACATACTGACTACACACATACTGAATACACACATCTGCACTACACACATCCTGAATACACACAACTGCACTACACACATCCTAAATACACACATCTGCACTGCACTACACACATACTGACACACATACTGACTACATACATCTGTACTACACACATCCTGAATACACACATCTGCACTACACACATCCTGAATACACAAATCCTGAATACACACATCTGCACTACACACATCCTGAATACACACATCCTGAATACACACTTCTGTACTACACACATCCTGAATACACACATCTGCACTACACACATCCTGAATACACACATACTGACTACACACATCCTGAATACACACATCTGCACTACACACATCCTGAATACACACATCTGCACTACACACATCCTGAATACACACATCTGCACTACACACATCCTGAATACACACATCTGTACTACACACATCCTGAATATACACATACTGACTACACACATACTGACTACACACATCTGCACTACACACATCCTGAATACACACATCTGCACTACACACATCCTGAATACACACATCTGCACTGCACTACACACATACTGACACACATACTGACTACACACATCCTGAATACACACATCTGCACTACACACATCCTGAATACACACATCTGCACTACACACATCCTGAATACACACATCTGTACTACACACATCCTGAATACACACATCTGCACTACACACATCTGCACTACACACATCCTGAATACACACATCTGCACTACACACATCCTGAATACACACATACTGACTACACACATCCTGAATACACACATCTGCACTACACACATCTGCACTACACACATCCTGAATACACACATCTGCACTACACACATCCTGAATACACACATACTGACTACACACATCCTGAATACACACATCTGCACTACACACATCCTGAATACACACATCTGCACTACACACATCCTGAATACACACATCTGCACTACACACATCTGCACTACACACATCCTGAATACACACATCTGCACTACACACATCCTGAATACACACATACTGACTACACACATCCTGAATACACACATCTGCACTACACACATCTGCACTACACACATCCTGAATACACACATCTGCACTACACACATCTGCACTACACACATCCTGAATACACACATCTGCACTACACACATCCTGAATACACACATACTGACTACACACATCCTGAATACACACATCTGCACTACACACATCCTGAATACACACATCTGCACTACACACATCCTGAATACACACATCTGCACTACACACATCTGCACTACACACATACTGAATACACACATCCTGCACTACACACATCTGCACTACACACATCCTGAATACACACATCTGCACTACACACATCCTGAATACACACATCTGAACTACACACATCTGCACTACACACATCCTGAATACACACATCTGCACTACACACATCCTGAATACACACATCTGCACTACACACATCCTGAATACACACATACTGACTACACACATCCTGAATACACACATCTGTACTACACACATCCTGAATACACACATCTATACTACACACATCCTGAATACACACATACTGACTACACACATCCTGAATACACACATCTGCACTACACACATCCTGAATACACACATCCTGAATACACACATCTGCACTACACACATCCTGAATACACACATACTGACTACACACATCCTGAATACACACATCTGTACTACACACATCCTGACACACATATTGAATACACACATCCTGAATACACACATCTGCACTACACACATCCTGAATACACACATCCTGAATACACACATCTGCACTACACACATCCTGAATACACACATCTGCACTACACACATACTGACACACATCTGCACTACACACATCCTGAATACACACATCTGCACTACACACATGCTGAATACACACATCCTGAATACACACATCTGTACTACACACATCCTGAATACACACATCTGCACTACACACATCCTGAATACACACATCTGTACTACACACATACTGACTACAAACATGTGCAGTTTTTTCTTCCAGACTGTTTTACTGTTTTCTCCGGGGAGGGGGGGGGCACGATATTTTCGGGGGTGGGGGGCGGTCAACATTTTTCGGGGGGGGGGGGGGAGAGGGGGCGGACACTAGTAAAAGTGTATGTTTACTATATAAATTCCATCTCGTTCGGGGGGGGGGGGGGGGGGGAGTACACTTGCCTGGCAGAAACTCTGCACATCTGCACTACACACATGTTAACTACGTATAGACTTCCAATAAATGTGTGTAGAGTTTAATCATTGATAGCAGTCACGTGATATTAATGAAAACACACTATTGAACGCAATGAAATAAACGAGGTTTGGTATATATATATACAATTTTATTTATACATATACATATATATATATATATATATATATATATATATATATATATATATATATATATATATATATATATATATATATATATATATATATATATATATATATATATATATATATATATATATATATATATATATATATATATATATATATATATATATATATATATATATATATATATATATATATATATATATATATATATATATATATATATATATATATATATATATATATATATATATATATATATGTTACGGTCAAAGCCCGAAGTCGGCCAATCCTAGGATTGGCCGGCCAATCCGCGCATTGGCCAATATCGCCTCCCATAGGTCGGTCAAAGTCCGAAACTTTGCTTGATTTCGGCCTTTGGCCGGCCAGTCCGCGGACTGGCCATGGTGGACCGGCCAAAGTCTTTATTGATTATTAATTAAAGTAAATGACAGAAACATCCAAATTTTGTATTGTACTATAGTCTCAATCTATCAATATCATCATTTGTTACAACAAGTTGAACTTTTATGGCGTTTAGAATTAAATAGCAGCTTGTTATTTTTACACTTGCAGCGATTTGTTGTGCACTTAGTTGTGCAATTGCAACGAGTGTAGCCTTGGCCCCCAGTCAATGATTGTGAAGATGCGATGGTTCGTATTTATTTTTCCTCAGTGCCAACTGACGACAATAAGAGCAGTTTTTCGTGAAGAATTGAAAAATCACTTCTAGCATACAGTTGTTTTAGAACACCATGTTCCGTTCCTAATTTGTAGAAACCGCCCTCGACGCTCATGACAACTGCAATCACGCTTCGGGGATCACCGCGACCTCTGTCAACATCTGGAACACGGATGCCTACATTGTCACCCACTTCACCATCTTTAAATTTTGTATTTGATGTTTTAAGCATCTTAGCACCTTGATTTTGCAAGCCAGTATGAGCTGCTGACCTGTGTTCCATGATGTCTTGTTTGTTGTGACACAATCTGCAGGTAATGTTCCCTCCGTACCCTTCGTCTGCTTCATTGGGTATTCCACAAATAGCATGCACATCGTTGCCACAGGATCCACAAGAATGAGCTGCACTACAATGTTTTTCACAAACTATACAGAATCTATTGGCCACATTATTGTCACGCAACTGGTCTGGACGTTCCGCCACGGCAGCAGATGTGTTAGCTGAGGATGTCGTTGCATTTATGGCAACCTCCATTTCTTGTTCAATGTTCTCAAGATCTTCCTCAGTAACTATTTTATTGAGAGCCTCTCTTGGTAGATTTGAAGTGCTAAGTCCCACTTTTGCTTTGCATCCAAACAAGGCTTCGTATGGTGATTGTTGGATTCCTTGATGAAAAGAACGATTTTTCATAAATTAAATGAATTTGAGACTCTCAGCCCAATGAGCTGATTCATTTGTTTGCATCCATGTCATCATCATGTTTTAAACATCTAGGAACGCGGAAAAGTCTTTTGAACGTTCCGTCTTGTTGCACGTGGTGGGTGACGCCGACTGTCTTTGATTTTGTTCTTTGATGATTGTCTCACCTCGTCATCATGGAGGAGGCTGTCACATACAGTTGTAGCCCATATATGGAAACTAACATGAATTTACATTTTTTACTTTGACAGCCATCTGCTATGTCTGTCTCTTGGTCTGACGGCCCTTTTGATCCATGTCGCCTTGCATATAGAATGCTATACAAACAAGAGCTAAACAATACGTTACTCACAATGAAACCGCACCCAGAATAATTAAAACGCGATCACAACTTAGTCTAGATACAACATTGGCCAGGACATCCCGGCCAATGCGCGCATTGGCCGGCCAATGTACAAAATACGGTGTCAAGTTTAAGTACTTCGGACTTTGACCAGTACGTCCCGGCCAGTGCGCGCATTGGCCGGCCAATGTACGAAATACGATCTTAGTTGTAAGTTCTTCGGGCTTTGGCCAAGAGAGCCGGCCAATGCGCGCATTGGCCGGCCAATCCGGGGTTTGGCCGCACTTCGGGCTTTGACCGTAACACATATATATATATATATATATATATATATATATATATATATATATATATATATATATATATATATATATATATATATATATATACACTAATATAAACCTATAGACCTACGTATACACTTATTAGAATATATTTGTACATACATGCACATAATTGAACACACTAACATACACTACGTATATACATACACAAACATATACACATAATTTTACTAACTTGAACATTTTTACGAGTAGCAGCAACGGTGTTGTTGCTTTAAACAAACAAGTAATTAAAAAAGTCTAGTGACAATTTTAGCGCAATTTCCTTATGTTATCTAAAAATAGCTCTGTCGTAGCGTAAATCAAGAGCAGGGTTAGTAAAACCATTGGTTAGTTATTAAAACGTTTTTTATTAAAAAAAATTTCAGTATTTTACATGTTTTATTTACAATAGAGTAACATGACTAAAAACCATTGCGCCCCTAGCTACCAAACGTGATGTCGCAGCCATTGAACGTGATGGCGCAGCTATTGAACGTGATGACGCGTGTGGTGTAGTTGGATAAAATGCCTACTAATTCGGTCCAAATTTTAATTAATTAAAAAAAAAATTTGTGACCGAACGAAAGGATATTTTTGAAAACTTTCTTCGGCAATATTGTTCTAAATTATGGCAGGAATCGATTGGTACATGTTTCAAGTCGCTAAGTGGTCTGGTTGCCTAGATATGGGCAAAAAAAAACTGCATTTTTTCGAGGTTTTTTGGCTTTTCCGGGAAATCCATGAAAGAAACCCGGAATTTTTTTGGCCTATGTTCATCCTGGTAACTTGCTTAACATATTTGCTTTTGGAACTAGTCCTCGATATTGCTTCGTTGAGGAGGAGATACGACTTAAAGCTGCGGACACACATCCATCCATCCATTCATCCATTCCCAGAAAAGACGAGTTAATAAACGCAATTCTCCAGAATGGAAATTGCGCTAAAAACCATGACACGCAATAAGCCCATTTTATGTCATATGTTTATCAGGCCTTTTTAATGTCAGTACTTTTGACAAATAGTGTTCCCAGAATAGGCACACGATATAACATATTATAGCTATGTCTGTGTTAATGACTGAATCGATGGAGGATAAGGCTAAAACTGGCTGACGAGAGCTTTCAAACAGTGGCGTCACAAGGCCGGGTGTCGCTCGGTACGGTAAGTGGGGGTTTAACCGCCACCCTCTCCAAGATTTAGTTTTTTTTCTTCGGTTTGGTCTTACCCCTCATTCCTAGGTAATTATGTTGTCGGGATACAATAATGTCAAGCCGGTAAATTTTACGAATTGGTGTCACCTGGTGTGGCCCGCACCCCTGTCCCCGATTTGTGACTCCGCAGCTGTAAAACATCTTCTGGGTACCGGTTCTTCTCATCAAGGTTGATGTTCCGGGTCTACACACGATGATGTTGGTATCTTGATGTGATTTTACCAGTCTGTTTACTAAATCCGTTTATCCCACCCTACCGCACTGACATTTACCCTACTGGCACTTGACCCTGTGACATTTAACCCCATAACATTCGACCCCTGGGTTTGTAACCCTGACCCGGTCCATCCGCTGTGGGGGTGCCGGCCGAAAAATCCGCCCCATTTCATCTTGCCCAGTATCCACACGGGGGCGCCACTGCTGCCCGGGCAGGTGGGCGTGTCGTAGGTGTAGACGCAGTTCTCGAACTCACGCGACCTGTCCACCACCTGCCGGTCTCGCCACGTGCCGACGCTGACCTGTTTGTCGCAGCCGTGCGGGTGGGAGACCTGTGGGTGAGTACAAGGTCACGTGCATCAATGAATACTTTACGTTTATTGGGGGTGGGGCAGAGGCGTAGCGACGGGGGGAGGGGTACATATGTCCTCGGGCGCCGACCCTAGGGGCGCCAAAATAAGCTCATTTTAGCTGCTATTTTGAATTATAAATATAAAAAATATATGGGGGGGGTGCCAAATTGAAAGTTTGTCCCCCGGGCGCCGGGAGGGGTCGCTACGCCTCTGGGGTGGGGTAATTTAAATTTCCCACTTCAGGGAAAGTAAAGGCAGCTGACCACACTATACCTTCATATGCCGAGGTCACAGAAACAGGTGAACTCTACTTCCCTTAGCCCATAAGCCGACACGTTCGAAAAAGGAACTAGTTTAACCCCAGCATCAAAGTTTAGTGGTACCATCTTTATTTGGCTTTGCTACCTCTCTGTTTAGCCACCATCCACCTCTATATGTCTAAAGAATCTTCTGTAATGCTGCAACCCCCATCCCCCTCTCATCTTTATAGACATTTGCCCTTGACATTTAAACATCACAAGGTATTTAACTGCACAATGACTTTTAGTAAAAATTTAAATCTACTTTTTTTCCCAAGTTGAGCACAATATGATTCGCTTAAACGCACAATAAAGAAGAAAGAAAGAAAAAATAACTCACAACCACAGCTAGACGCGCTTGATCATCGTCGGAATATTTTTGGTTTATTTTCGTCTCCAGCCACCGCCACCTCCCCCAGGTGTCCTTCAGGTGCTCCACCAGCTCCATATCGTGCGTCACACACCGCATGTCGCACCAGTCTCCCTGCAGGGCACCGAACCGCACGTTGTCTCCATACACGCTCTTTATCTTATCCTTCTCGTCCTCCGCGTCGTAAAATAGTTCCGCGACGGAGTTCCTGGCCTCGTCGTCATCGAAGACGACATGCGTAGCCGTCCTGACCTTGACCTTTGCCCATTCTTCCAGTGGATCTGACGACGCTTTACATTCGGGACAAGGACAGGGTTTACCGGATCTGACGTCATTTCTGTAGACGTACTGGACGAACCCGGTGCCGTACCTCTGTAAGTCTTTACCGGCATGGCGGTGAAAGGCGTACCCTTCAGGTCTGCCTGGGCTGGTGTACGTGGACCGGATTCTAACGGTCAGTTCAGCTTGAGCCAGAATGTATTTCACGATGTCCTCGTCTCTGGGAAAATAAAAAAAAATACAGATCGGAAGAATTTGTCCTCAAACTTTTGTTTCATTCCGTTGTGTTCAGGAGTTATAGGACTTTAAATTAAGCCCGAATAAGCAATCTCGTTTTCCGTAACATTTGAAAATGCTTTCCCTTTAAATACTTTAATCATTCGGTTATGACACAATAACGGTTGCTAGCAGAGTTTCTTTCAGGCATCTCCTCACCAGTGTTTCTTCCAGACTTTTTTCTCCAGGGCTGTACTTGAAATTTTGAAATTTTCGGGGGGGGGGGGGGGGCGGGGGCCCGGACACTGTCAAAAGTATATATTTTCTATATAAATTCCATTTCATTCGGTGGGGGGGGGGGGGGGCGGTAGACTTTCTTCGTGGGGGGTTGCCCCCCCCCCTTCCGAAGAGATGCCTGGAAGAAACTCTGCTCCTCACGTCCACCGCCCTACCGGACGAAAGAGAAAAATAAAATATTTTATGTAAAAATATATACTTTAACCAGTGTCCGCCCCCAACCCCTGGAAAATTTCAAGTGCGACCCACAATCTCCCCGCCCCCCCCCCCCTCAAACTGAGTGAAAAATGTCTGAAAGAAACACTAGCTGCCAGTATTGGAATCAAATCTAAAATATCAGAATTATCCACCTGGAAATCGTAGTTACTGTAAGAGGGTACCAGTGTCAGTGTCAGTGTCTATGACACGGTCACTGTCAGTGTCTGTGTCTGTCAGTGTCAGTGTCTATGTCAGTGTCTATGTCAGTGTCTATGTCACTGTCTATGTAACTGTCTATGTCATTGTCCGTGTCTATGTCAGTGTCTATGTCAGTGTGAGTGTCAGTGTGACTTACTGGTATTCTTGTGGGAGATCAGAGACTGAGAATTTTTTGACCGAAATAAATTTCTTGTGGCCCGGGTTCTTGTCACAAAATACAAACGCCCGGTGAAGGTCAGCCTCGCCACTGATGGTCACTTCCGTCTCATGGTAGCCTGCACGGGGGAGGAGACAAAACATTCAGACCTGGTGTAACGTGTCTGTACATACAAGAGGATATCGAGGAGGGGTGGGAGTTACTAAAGTCGGTGAACACCCCCTCCCCCGGGGATACGTGACAGGTACGGGATAGAAAGAAACGGGTGGAGGAGTTGAACGAACTGCCTAGTGCACCACTATGTATCCAACTATCCACTATGTATCCAACTATCCACTATGTATCCAACTATCCACTATGTATCCAACTATCCACTATGTATCCAACTATCCACTATGTATCCAACTATCCACTATGTATCCAACTATCCACTATGTATCCAACTATCCACTATGTATCCAACTATCCACTATGTATCCAACTATCCACTATGTATCCAACTATCCACTATGTATCCAACTATCCACTATGTATCCAACTATCCACTATGTATCCAACTATCCACTATGTATCCAACTATCCACTATGTATCCAACTATCCACTATGCATCCAACTATCCACTATGTATCCAACTATCCACTGTGTATCCAACTATCCACTATGTATCCAACTATCCACTATGTATCCAACCACTTAATAATAAGGTGATTGATTTTAGCTGAAGGACAAGATTTTATTCTAACATAACACAGGGTGTGGATATGGATCCGTAGCACTAGTGTAATCAGGAACGGTGTGTCCTAACGGTAGAGCGCTAGACTGCTAACCTGAATATCTCGAGTTCGAATCCAGGTTAAAGTAAAACCTGCTAAGCATTGTGTTGACCACATTTTCCCTTCATATGCCGAGTTCACAGAAACAGGTGAACTTCACTAGCCCCAGAATGGCAGGTTCGAAAAGGGAACTTTACTAGCGTACTCTCCTTTTCAGACCAGCAAAATCAAGGACTTTACTATACACTCTAGTAATGTAATGTTCCCTCTTCGAACCTTACAGTCCATAGGAAATAAAAGTTAACTGTTTCTAGGATATACCCAGTCGCCTTTACTTTACTTAACGTGAATCCGAGGTGGGTGTACTCAGGGATGTTCTACCCTGTTTCGAACTTGAAACTTTCGGGTAAGCAGTCTATCGTTCAAACACAAGGCCACGCCGTCCCATATTATACGCGTTATGTAAGGGATCAACCTCTTTGTCATCTGTTTAAAAATAAGTATTGTACTGCAATCACGTGACATTGTTTATATTTATTTCAGCAGGTTACGATCCACTACATGAAAGTAGGCCAAACGCTGTTTACAAACGGTATCTAAGACTTTGTAGACTTTGTGACCTAATCAATAAAGATGCACTCAATCAATATGTAAATGAAGTAAAGAAATTAGTTTCTACACCTTGGTCTCCCCTCGCCATCACTGCCATCTGCCTCAGTTTGGTCTCGTCCATATCTTAGCAACAAAGGACCACGCAAGCACATAGGATCACGTCAGTATACAGGATCACGTCAGTACATAAGTTCACGTCAGCACTTAGGATCACGTCAGTACACAAGATCACGACAGTACACAGGATCACGGTAGCACACAGGACGTCCAACTACTCACACAGTCACGTGTGCATTACGTAAGAGTGAGCACTCATGTGTATATACTCACTGCATGACCCGACGCGTGCAGTAATTAGGTCAACACATGTGTGTGGTGTCGCGCTGGTTTTAATTCAGTTCCTGAAAGGCAAAAAATAGCGCTAGAATAAACATCAACAGAGCTGCGAAACATTGGCCAGTTACACAACGGCGTCGCTAGGTTTTGTGTAACCCGCTGAGTAACAACCTTAAACAACTACATATATATATATATATATATATATATATATATATATATATTTATTTATTTATTTATTTATTTATTTATTTATTTATTTATTTATTTATTTATTCATATTTATATATAATATTATATATAGGAATAGATAGATAGATAATTTACATCTCATTTATTCACTTTGGTGTCACGTCTTTCTCCCTCGATCCACCCTCCCCCAACACACTGCAACTTATTACATACCACATATTGCAAGTCCGTATCTATAATAATAGTTTCGCTGTCTGTCTGACAAGAACGCTCTGTCTGACAAGAACGCTCTGTCTGACAAGAACGCTCTAGAGAAAACACAAGGAAATTAAAAACATGCACAGTATTTCGAAAAACGAAGTATGACGTCGACACATTTAGCATAGAGTTGAAAATAATCTCAAGGCGGAAAGTGCACACAGTAATATAATGACGTCATTGATTATCGCGTAAACATTGAATAAAAAGGAAATGTTGTCTAATCTAAATGGTTTGCGTAAAGAGTTTCTTGCATACAATTCTTCGGGTAGGGGCGAAGCCCCACCCCCCGCTTAAGAACGTCTGACCCCCCCCCCCCTCCCCAACTCAAAAGAAATTTCCTCATCGATACTCTATAATAAAATTACCGCCTAATTAATGTGTCTAATCTAAAAAGTGGTTTTCTTGCAATGGGACGGTAGACATGTTTTTTTTTTGGGGGGAGGGGGGGGGGGTGGAGGGGTGGGGGGGTGTGTTTGGGGGGGTGGTGTGTGGGGTGGGGGGGTGGGGGGGTGGTGTGTGGGGGGGGGGTGGGTTGGTTTCAGTGTTTCTTTCAGACTTTTTCCTCCCCGGAGAGGGGTGGGGGTACTTGAATTTTCGGGGGCGGGGGTAGAATTTTCTGGGAGGGGGCGGACACTGGAAAAAGTATATAATTATATTTCGTTGAATGGGACGGTAGACATGTTTTTTTTGGGGGTGGGGGGTGGTGGAGGGGTGGGGGGGTGGTGTGGGGGGGGGGGGGTGGGGGGTGGGGGGTGGTGTGTGGGGGGGGTGGTGTGTGGGGGGTGGTGTGTGGGGGGGTGGGTTGGTTTCAGTGTTTCTTTCAGACTTTTTCCTCCCCGGAGAGGGGTGGGGGTACTTGAATTTTCGGGGGCGGGGGTAGAATTTTCTGGGAGGGGGCGGACACTGGAAAAAGTATATAATTATATTTCGTTGAATGGGACGGTAGACATGTTTTTTTTTTGGGGGGGGGGGGGGTGGGGGCGGTGTGTGGAGGGGGTGGTGTGTGGGGGTGAGGGGTGGGGGTGGTGTGTGGTGGGGGGTGGGGGGTGGGGGGTGGGGGTGGGGTGGGGGGTGGTGTGTGGGGGGGGGTGGGTTGGTTTGAGTTTAGAGAAAAGAGACAGCACTATCAGCCTAGCGCCCGTTGTACCCTTCCTCAACGGGCCATTTTTCTCGTAGAGAATATTAGTTATGACGTCACATTATACTGGTCTGTTTAATCCATGTTATGCATGAATTATGAACTTACGCAAAGCTGACGCAATAAGTTGACACTATGATGACATCTCTACCTAGAAGTTGTGATAGAATTAGCTACAAACTGTGACATTTAGTTAGAATTTGTGACTGACACTTCTGGCCAGCAAGTGACATTTCTAGCTAGCTTGTTTTGCTGCCGTTAGGTAATATAATACCCTTAGCTACCATGTAGAGACATCTCTAGCTTTTATAAGAAGACACCTATACCTACCATATGTCACATGTGAATATATATCGTCTGTTTCACCTATGTTACATACTGATGACGTATTGGCGTCTGTGTCACTGCATAAGCTGTGAAAATCCTTCCTATCTATGGTACACACTACACACCCCCAGCACACGTCAAAACATCACCAACACCCCCCCCCCCCCCACACACGCCTACCCATGCTACCTGGGGTTAACTGGGCTGTTCAATCGGCCCGGGTAAAAAGATATTACCACACCCTTCAGGCGGCCCACAGCCCACCATAATTCTTGACAGTGCCCCTATGGCCCAGTCCACCACCGACCCAGGTAGCTGTGGAATAACA